>NW_027278764.1:50000-112500 GCF_046629955.1 Centroberyx affinis
GGAGCATAGAAACTGAACGCTGCTTCTCCATGTTTAGTTTTGACTCTGGGGACAGAAAGCAGACCTGTCCCAGACCACCTGAGAGGTCCCAGACCACCTGAGAGGTCTGGACGGTTCATAACGTAGCAGAAGACCAGAAGTGTTGTTAGTTGTGTGTGTGACACGTCAGCAGCTTCAGAACAGCTGGCTCGTCATGTCAGTTTCCGTCCTGAAGCCTCTGCTCTGCTCTGCTCTGCTCTGCTCTGCTCTGTCTGAACTGAAGGTGCGGTTCAACATCGCCACCCACCGGGAGACCAGAGAGGAACGGGCGACTTACGTGGAAATTCACCCCGACTCGTTCGAAGAGTCGACCGAGCAGCGCAGACACGTAAGAACAAGACATTTTATTTAGGCTGAGTCTGCCACCTCATGAGAGAGATTTAAGATTTAAGATGCTAAGAATAAAGGAAGATGTTTACATTGATTTTTAAAGGGTCCCTATTATAGGAATTTAATTGTTCCTCTAGATATACTTCAATAAATATATAATTCAATTCGATCCAGTTCAGGTCAGTTCAGTTCAACCAAAAATATTGTTTCCCAGAAGTGAAAATGAAAGGTAGATGTGGAGTGAAGTGGTTTTTCCCCTCCAGGGGATAGTGATCGAGTTCTCGGACGACTCGGGGCTCATTAAATGCAGCCAGAACCCGCAGCTCTACTTCAGCGTATCAGAGGTGATGGAGAAGAAGAAGCTGGAGCTGAATGAGAAGGTGGAGTTCAGCGTCGTCCCGGTGAGTCTTCCTCATCCTCCTTATCCTCCTCATCCTCCACCCATTTACATTACATTACATTATAGTTCTTTATCTGACTCATATACTCAGACTTAGAATGAGTGCCTCAGTAGAAGAAGCTTCAACTTGTAGATTTCCAGAAACCAGTCAAAGGTTCCTAATGTTTTTTAAAATGTTTCAGCAGTGAGCGCTGAGCTGGCTGCTGCTACAGATAAACTGTCTCTGAAGTAGTGATGACAAAATGAAAGCTGTATAATAATCCAGCTGCATGAATCACAAAGTGTGGCTGTAGCAGCGAAGAGCTTCCCATCCCCACCAGTGTTGGGTAACGCCTTACATAGTGTTACAGTAATCAGATTACTTTTTTGTGGTAACGAGTAAATTAACACATTCTCAATTTATGTAATCAATTATTAGTTACGTTCTCAAACTTACATTTCGCTACTGTTATTTTTGTTTCAAATGGTTAAATGGTTAAATGTTAGTAGTTAGCTAATTAAAAAAAAAAGAAGGTATTCTACACTACATGTTATTAAAGCAGACTGCAGCAGGCTGGAGGCTGGAGGTCATGACTCGCTTTTCAGAAACAATAAACTGCAGAACTTGGAAATATTCACATTACTTTGAACTGATCAAAGAGAAGGATAAGAACATTATTGTTAACTGTAAGTTTAGCTTTCACTGTCATACCTAAGACAGACCTGCCAACCTGTATGCATTTTGCGTAGCAGGAACGCATTTTGACATCAGAGTACGCTGGTAGGATTTGTCACTCTAAACTACACAGAAAGCTGGTGACGCCTGTGAGTTCAGTTGGGCACGTGCAGTACTCAAGTCTAACAGCAAGAGGCAGCAGCGTCTAGCCTGCCGAAAAGCAAAAGAAGAAGAAGAGTTCGACCAATCATAGCACCGGATTCATTCCCCCTGCCTTCACCCAAATATCAAGCGGAGATGATCATGATTGACAAATGCGTAATGTCATTTCAAGACATCGATTTTATCCCTAAGATTTGAATAGAAAGCTTGTGAGACCAGACCGGATCAGCTGACGCTTCTGTGATCCGACTGTTTACTGTGAACCAGGTGACTGAAAGCTCCTTGATGTTTTCTTTAGACAGCAGTAGTTTGTTGCTTAAGGCTGTCCCAGACATGATGATTAGTGATGATTTGTACAATAATAGTGATGACATCACCAGAAGACGTATTTTAAAAGCATGATTTTAAGTGGGTAACGTGAAAGTACCCTAACAAGTTTTAATAAATACTAACTTAGTAAAGTAACTAGTTACTATTTAGGGAAAGTAATGAAGTAAAGTAACTAGTTTCAAAAGTAACTTTCCCCAACACTGTCCCCCACTAACTGAGATGCCGTACATTCGCCCAATTTGCATCTCGCCCGGGTCGCAATGGCAACATGGCAGCAGAGCAGCCCAGACTTCCTCCAGCTCCTCCTGGAGGATCCCCAGGCGCTCCCAGGCATGCTGGGAGATGTAGTCCCAGCAGCATGTCTTGGGTCTACCCCAGGGTTTTCTCCCAGTCGATCTTCTTGGAGATCCTCTCGAATCGCTGAGCTCCTCACCCTATCGCGAAGACCGAGCCCCGAAACCTAATTTCAGCTGCAAATACCCGCGATCTCATACTTTCATTGGATTTGCCCTTTTTTCCCAAATGAAATTCTGAAGCTGGGTAAGTACATGGGGTATGGAGTGAAATACAAAACTGTCTCCTAAACAGCAGCAGAGAAAGCTGGACTCACCAATGTTAGATCTTTTCCTCTCTTGTCCCTTTGGTTTTAGTATAAAGCATCACAGACCGTCCAGAGCTGTGGCAGGTGACTGATGTCACCTTATAGGATAAAAGTTCACATTTGTAAAGCAGTTACCTCTCACTACCAGGAAACTGAGATACTAGCTCTAAGATTGAAAACCTCCCGTGAGAAAACGGCAAACTCTTGAGCTGCATGGACGAAGTCCAAGGCGCTCTGAATCCATTAAGGAGAGAAGAGACTAAAAGCTTGATATTTAAAAAGCCTTTATTGTCATGACAATGTCAATTGTCTCTAGTGCTACATGTAGTCTTCCAACACCACATGGGGTATTATAATCAGCTATTCAACAAAATATTAAACATTTGTACACTGAAAAATACTGGTCATGGAAATTGTGCTCCATGTCAGAGAAAATAGTTTAATGTATTTTCTGGGTAACAAGGGATCGTCTTTCATTTCTCCCAGCATGAAACAGCTGAGGGGGGGCACCAGGCCATCAGGATAAAGCGTTACACCGAGAGCGTTTTCCTCCCTGTCCGCAAACTGGGAGGAGTCGGGGCAAGCAAAGGAAAGGTGAGGACGACAACATTTATATTTACCTGATAATGTTTAGATGTGGGCAAGAATTAATGATAAACCCTTTTTCATTCTACTTTTTTTACATGTTCATTCATGTTCATTGCGGCTGGACTCAAATTGGTATTTTTGTGCTTCCTTTAATGATTTTGGATGTCGCCTCTTATAAGTTGAATAATGTACCTGAGCACCTTATAACAGACCCCGGAATGCATGTTTTAATGTACTACTGAGAACACACATTTGAACACAACATTGAGCTAATGTTAACTTTGCCTTAAACTTTTGTCTCCTTCGGTAGATGACCATCAAGCTGACAACAGAGACAAAGGGTTCAGAGGAAACGCAGTGAGTTGTTAATTCATTTGTTCATGTTTTGTTGCAACAGAATCAGACCAACATGGCAGGCTACATAAGAAGCCATGACAAGGGCCTTAAAATGAAATAAGACTTATACTTAATCACTATGAGGAATTTGGGGAGTCATCAGCAGCATAATATGACACGTGACAATAATCCCAAAATTTAAAGAACCAATCAAAATAATTCTCTCTCCAGAAAGTAAACCTGTTTACATGTTCACATATTTCATCATTCTATTTAAAAATATTTAACTGATTGTGTCACATATTTAACACATTGGCATGTGTTACAGGATAATGTTAAAACGATTAGAAGAAACAAAGTAATTCCAATTAAGAAAGTAAAACCAGTCTGTGACGTCTCTTACTCTTCACATTTCAGCAAGGACAAACCAGAGACAGACAAGCTGAAGGCGGTGGTGAAAAATCTGAGGGCACAGGACAGCAAGGCCAGCGCTGGTCGAAGGGATTACAGCGCTGGTCGGCGTAGATATGGCCGGAGCAGGAGCAGGAGCAGGAGTAGGAGTACGGGCAGGAGCAAGAACAGGAGTAGGAGCAGGAGCAGGAGTAGGAGTAGGAGCAGGAGCAGGAACAGGAACAGGAGCAGGAGTAGAAGTAAGAGCAGGAGTCCGCCCAGGGACCAGTTTGGTCGTTACATGAACAGGAAACGCAGCACTAGCCACGACCGTAAAGGCAGCAGGAACAGGTGTAGCCGAAGCCAAGAGAAGCCGCACAAGCGCAGCCGGAGCCGCACCCGGAGCCACAGCAGGAGCCGCAGCAGGAGCAGGAGCAGGGAGAGGAGCAAGGACAGAGCCAGCAGGAAGAGGAGCAAAAACAGCAGGGAGCGGGTAGAAAGTCACAAGAGGAGCAGGGAGGAAAGCCCTCCTCCCAGGCGTGGAGGAGTAGTCATGGACGATGAGCTGGCAAGGAAGAAGAGGGAGCTAGAGGAGCTGAACGAGATGATCGCCTACAAAAAGTCTCTGGTGGACATGGACCCCAGAGGCCTGGACCCTGGACAGAGGACCTGCATTGACTATGACCACGGCAGGATCGCGGTCCCACTTACCGAATACAAACCGGTCCGCTCCATTCTGAAGAAACGACCAGACAGTTCTGATTACCGTTACCATCCACCTTCTCTCGACCACATTAAACCGTACGATGACCCTGAAAGATCCAGTTATGACAGGCCATACGATAGTTCTTACCACGATCGGCCGTACGGTGACCGTTATGGCGACCGTCCCTACGGTGATCGGCCTTATAGTGATCGTCCCTACAGCGACCGTCCCTATGATGATCGCCTCTACGGTGACCGCACCTATGCCAGCCATGCCTATCCCAGCCGCCCTTACACTGATCGCTACGATGTTTACGATGAGCCCTATGATGACAAGTACTATGACCAGCCATACGCTGACCAACCCTATGACCACCCATATGATCCTTCCAAGCAGAGCCAGTCTCCAGAACCCCGTGGTTCCTCACCTACCCCTCAATCCAGCCAAGCCCCTGCCTCCGCCACACAACAACCTCCCACAACCCAACCTGCTTCTGCTGCCTCCCTCGCTGCTGTTTCATCTACCCAACAACAACCTACGTTTAGCCAGCCACGTTTCAGACCTCCTTCTCCCAAAGAACCTCCACCTAGAAGCCCGTCCCCCAAACCGAACCACCCTCCTGTACAAACTATCCCACGGCAGCCGTCTCCAAGTCAGACACCGCCTCTCAACCGTTTCCTTGACATCCTTAAGAAAAGGGTTGAACCGAATGTGCCGTCACCATCGGAAGACGTTGCCGACACTGATGACCTTTTGCCTCATGAGCGAGCCATCCAAGATGGCAGAGGCTTCTCACGGATTGTGGGATTGGCTCCAGAGCAGCCCAGCAGCAGCAGCATGCCCCTCGAAGAGGAAAAGAAGAAATCAAGCCCCAAAAGGTCCTCAATGGAGAGGACAAGCGAGGAAAGTAAGAGCAAGTCGGAACCCTACGACAAGATCCAGAGTCTTCTCCGGACCATTGGCCTGAAGCTAGCCACAGGAGATGTCTCCAAACTGGCCAGAGCCCAGGAGAAACTTTACACCATGCAGGAGAAGTCTTCATCAACAGAAAGAGAGACTTACAATTCATGTCAAGGGGAAGAGCGGCGACTGAGTCGAACTGGTTCCGCTGAATTAGAACATGTCCATTCCCCCTCTCCTGCCAGGTCTTCCAGCTTAGAGCCACACAGCAGACATAAAGTCGTCTCAGAGTACGAAGGCTTCCTGGATCAACTTGAGTTGGAGGCACTAAAGAAGGCAAAACAGATGCAGAGTCTTACCAAGACAATAGGGAGCGCACCTGATCACCCACCCTCCACCACTCCCTCTCCCATACCTCCTCCCAGTCCTCCCGCCACTCAATACCAACAGCAACTGCCAGGCTCCTCCCATCCAGCCCTACCATATGCCTGGCCTCCTGCAGGCACTATCCAGTATCCCTCAGTACAGAGCTCCACAACCCTCAACATGGGCGCCCCATTGCCTCCTGCGACTGGTCAACCAATCCAGAGGTTTGGTCCTCCTCCAGGACCTCCTCCTGGACCCCCTCCACGGCGGCCACTTGGATACCCTCCTTTTGTTCCACCCACCAGTCAGCCCACTAGCACAGTCCTTCCCTTTTTAGGCCAACCTTCAATGGCTCCAACCCCTAGCTCTTCCAGTCCTTTGCAGCCTTTACCCAGCATCCCGGTAATGCCAACACCACCAACACCCGAGGTTGTTCCGCTGCCGGTAACGACAAGTCCTACAAGTGAAGGCCCCCACCACACAGCCATCTCTACGACAGTGGCTAGATGCCTGAAGGTGATAGAGACGGTGAAATCTCTGGCTGGACAGACGCCAGCCAAACCGGTCAAATCGGTCCAGTTTAGTTTACCCACAGAGTCTCCATCAGTATCTAGTCTACAGACCTCAGCAGAAACAGATGATGATATCAAGGCCAAGCAGAAGGAAAAGGTAAAGGCCCAACATGTTTTAATTCGATTTAAACGTTAGTGTAGATTCAGGGTGGAAATTTACCACCAACTGATAAATGTGTCTGGTAACTTGTAGAGTAGACTAACTTATCAACCATTTGCACTCCTGTTGTAAACATGTAGTTGGCGGCCAAAGTAGTAAAAGTGGCTGGTGAATTTGGTGACTAACCAGCTCCTGTGGCCAGTGAACAGAAAAGTTAGTTTTCTTCTTTGTGTAGTATACCTGAGTGTTTTATACTGTTTATATACTCTGTGGATAATGCCATATTCGTTGATTTTGTATTTGAAAAATTCTGCTTGGCATTTCTAACTATTTCAGACATCCAAATATTTTAGTATTCTGACCTGCATGCATTCCCAAGCGGTCTAGACAGTACAAGTTAAGAAAAGTGTCATCTAATTAGAACCTCATGGAAAACTTAAAAATCACTGTAGACCATGTTTTAGCTCCATAGATTGAAGCCTTCACAAGGTGTGTGCATCTGTCTCTGTGTGTGTTGCAGTTGGAACAGTATAACCAGCGGATTTTGGAGAAGAGGGAGCAGCAGTTTAAGGAGATGCAAGCCCGCAGGAAACAAGAGAAAAACAAGGACACCACTCTGATCTCACCAGGTATTAGACATACTTTGGATTAATCTAGCCAGACACTATGCTCTAGCAACGAGCAAGGTTTGAATTATAGGGATGTTTGAGACTAGTACTGAGTAGGGTTACGTTCTTGGCAACTAAAGACTTCTGCTAGTACTTGAAAGACATAAGTGCATTTTAACATTAACACTTTAAAGTTGCATGTGTTTTTATATTATATTGAGAGGCTGAAGACTAAAGATAATCAGTTTGTTTTAATTTTCTTTGTCTAGACAAGTCCTTTTAGCCAGCTAAATTAGATTCCCCTCTCCCAGACAGTTATCCAGGCTCTGAAAAGAGCAGCTCAGAGATCGTTCATTAGCCATGTTTCCACTGCAGGACCTCCTGGGTTGTGATTTTTGTATGTTTCCAACGGAAACATACAAATGATTAGTAAGGCCTAATTTAGCTCAGTTAGGCCCTGCAGTGGCGACCAGGCTAGAGTTAGGGCTAGGCCTTACACACACTGCAATGTTAGTGGACAGTTTTCTCCACAAAGCCACAAACTGTGCCTTAACCAAGCACAGTGGTCCGTCGCAACTATCAAGAAAAGAAGACTTCTGCAAACCCGACTCCACTAAGTAAACTCCTTTCATGTAGTGATCATTCACAAGCAGTTTTTTGGTTTAATAATCTACTTAAAAAGGGGCTCACTTTAGCCCATAAAACAATATACTGAGTACGTAAGGTTAAGAGTCAGTGTTTCCAAATAGTCAGTCTAGTCAGCCTGATACTTTAAAAGCCAGTAAGTGTTTTAAGTTTTCAGCTTAGTTACAGTTACACTCAGTGGCCACTTTAGTAGGTACACCTACTAAAGTCGAGGTTCAGTTACTGTTCGTTAGAAGCAGGCTAGAAGCTGATTTAAGGGACTTAAGGGAAGGAGAATGGCAAGATTTGTTAAAGCTAACTGGTATGCAAATAGGTATGCAAATACCAGCTCAGTGCAACAGTGATGTGCAGAAAAGCATCTCAGAACCACAACTCATTGAACCCTGAAGTTGATGGACTACAGCAGAAGACCATGCCAGCTTCCACTTCAGTCAGCTCAGAACAAGAAGATGAAGCTACAGTGGGCATATGATCACCAAAACTGGACAACTGAAGAGTGGGAAAAGTTGCCTGATCCAACGAATCCTGGTTTCTTTTCCAATGTGCTGATAGCAAGGTCACAATTTCACTTGAACAGCATGAATCCGTGGATCCATCCTGCCTGGTGTCAACAGTACAGGCTGCTGCTGGTGGTGTGATGGTGTGGCGAATGTGTTCTTGGAATCACATTAGGCCATTTAGTACCAATGGAGCATCATTTGAACACCACAGCAAACCTAAACATTATTGCTGACCAGCCACATTCCTTCATTGCCTTTTTCAAATGGAAACTTCAAGCAGAATAAAGATCAGGAACATGACAGTGACTTTACGAGTTTCCTCAAATGGCCTGTACAGTCCCCACATCTCAACCCAACAGAGACCTTTGGGATCAGGTGGAACGAGATGTTCGCAGCACAAATGTGCCGCCAAAAAAATCTTCAAGAAAAGGGCGTCCTACCCGGTACTAGCTAGGTGTAACTTAAAATGAAAGGTCACTGAGTGTATATAGGCTACAGCTAGCTATAACTGCCATTGATGCCATTGTTAATTTTGGCTTTAAGCTAGTGTTCCTTCAGAATGACTGTCCAGGATAGAGATGTCATCTCAAACCTGCCACATCCTGCTTTTTAAATAAAGCTAGAGAGCCGTTTCAACTGTCCAGGAACGAGACTGTGGGATGAAGACCAAGATAAAGGACAAACTCAACTCACGGCTCAGTCTGTACTACTGTCTGTAGTACTAAGTCGTAGCACTAAGTATGTAGTACTAAGTCTGTACTACTCATTTCTACTTACGGTTGGCTAGCAGCTCTCCCATGTTGGCTAGTTAGATAGCAGTCAATGTCTGTCATGTTCACTATACTAAAGATATTTAGATCGTGCTTGTACAGCTTGAGGCTGATTGCACACATGGACTAAATCTAGTCCAGGACTAAATAAGCCCTTTAAGCAGGACTAGGTCAAAATGGCTTTCACAGACATGGCTTAAAATAATCGCAGCCTTAGTCGAGTCAGGATGGCCTAGATGTAAATATTCTAGGGTTGTAGTGTTGATAGAGAATGTTAAGGGCTAGTCCAGGACTACATAACCACTAAGAAGAGGGCAACGAGTGTAAATACAGATTAGTCCCAGAAACTTGTATATGTGAATAGTAGGAGTGGTTTCTCCAAAGGATCTGGATTTATGTAAATTGTATACATGTACAGTACTGTGCAAAAGTCTTAGGCGCATGTAAAAAACATCCATAAAGCAAAGATGCTTTCAAAAATAATGCAATGAAAAGTTTATCCATCCATATCAAAGAAATTTACTATAAAGAGCAGTCTAGTGACACACCAATGCAGAAAACAAATAAACATCAAAGATACATATTATATAAAATAGCTAGGGTGCCTAAGACTTTTGCACAGTACTGTATGTTGTTAAGGTGTCATATAATTTCAATTTTCTAATTATTTCTTACACAACTCAGCTTCTAACCCTTATTCTAAAGAAACAACAAAAATGCTTACCTTTTTATAAAGAAGAAACTAGGTGCTACACCTGTATGTGATTATTTTATTCTTGATCTTATTCATGGACTCCATCTGTATCCAGCTGAAATGTAAGCCATGTTCATGAAAGCCATGTACGTTTTTAATTTTAGCCTTTCCAGATTGACGTCTTCTCCTGGCATAAATGATGTTTAGTGCAGCTTGCTCTCTTCTTTAGCCAGGAGGAATTTACTGAGTTAATTTGTTATGTTCATTGCTAGTATGTCAAGTTTTACAGACATATTTTATTTTTTAGAATGTTTACAGGAATTTTCCGTTACACATCCAAGGCATTGGTTATTTTGCTTTAGATAGACTTGGATGAGTCTTTGAGCTAGGTTTTAGTAGCTTTTGTTCAGGGTAAGTCATTTTGTTTCGTCATGTTTGTGTTGTAAACTGAGCGAAGTGTAGCAGTGTTCTCCAGCTATCAAGAAAAGGGACGATTTAACAGAAGACCCAGAAGACTACTCCTAATTTTGACCACGCAAAGTAAAGCCTACTTGATAATTTGCAGTGATAGATTGCTAGTATTTTACATGCTGAATTGATCTATTCAGATGAGAACCAGTCAGTCTCCCAGCAAGGTAATTGTATGGAATATGTGTACTAGAGTATTTTTACGATACACTGGAAAAGCTAGTATTGCTAGAAGAGAGTTCATGCCATGATGAGCTGTTTCCCTTGATGCCAGGCTCTGGGGTATGATGTCACTGATGGTCAGAAATCAGTTTTTCAATAATGCTGATGATGGACTAGATCAACTAAAACTGGCAACTGTAGTTGCTCACAACTTTGACACAACCTTTTATTATATCTCTGAGGTGACATATCCCAGAGCGTACCTATCTGCTACGTTTGACTGCTAACCGTTCCCTAGACTGAGTCTTAGTATATATAGTTCCTCTAGCTTATTTTAACAGCATAGCTCCATGTTACATGTTTCACCATCAGTTAAAGATGGGTTTTCATTACATATAGTAGATGGCGCTGGTCAACAGTGTTGTAGTCGAGTCGCCAAACTTTGAGTCCAAGTCAAGTCCCAAGTCCTCAAATTGTGCTTAAGCCAATTTATACCAAGAACCTGGTGCTCACTGAGTAGGACAGTCAAGTAATTCAAAGTCCCTGGGCAACTTCAGTAGGACTTAACCTAAAGGAGAGTCTGGAGCACTCAGATTAATTTCAGATTCTGACTTGTGGAGGATTTATGCCAATACTGTTTGACTGGGATGAAGACGCAGTAGCGTCAAGTCTTGCACCTTTTTAATAAAGTATCTGAAATGAATCCGAGTGACTCTCCTTTAGGTCAAGTCCTAATGAAGTTGCCCAGGTCTCGGGTCTCAAATCCATAATACTCGAGTCTGAGTCACCAGCTGATATCTGTGACCTAATCTGCTGGATATTTAATGTTAGCTCTACCGTTAGTCAGCTAACATGATGTTAGCTAGCTAGTTCAAACACTTCAGGGTGCGTCCTCGACAGATGCCGGTTTAAATTTGAGGTTGTCCTTCATCTGTCACTGACTAGCGATGTTCTCCCTCCCAGGCAGTGTGCTCAGCGTTCTGTTCCATCCTCCTGTCAGTGTTTGTGTTGTCAGATAAATGTTCAGCCAACAGGCCAACCAGACGATCACAAATTTACACAAATTTAGGGTGACGCTGAAAAGATTTGGAGCCGATGTCTAAGTTGATCAAGTCTCAAAGTTCAAGTCCAAGTTCTCAGCATGCAAGTCTGAGTCATCAATATTCAAGTCTGAGTTGAGTCAGGAGTCATCAAAATTGGGACTCGAGTTGGACTCGAGTCTCAGTCCAGGACTCGAGTACTACAACACTCAAAGATATCATAGGTTTTTAGCTAGGGTACAGATACATGTAACCTTTTTCCCATAATCTTCCCACATATAGATATATGTGATTGTCAGATTCCAGGGCGGCTCGGGTCCATTTTTGAGATTTCTGAGTCCAGTTTCTGAATCGGCACAAACATTTTGACTGCTGTTTTTTACGCAGTTAGTCAGGATGTGAACACAATATTGTTGCAAGCTGCAGTTCAATCACCCAAATGAAAGTAGATCATCCTTCACTCTTCTCACTGCTTAATGCATGAGATTGATCATTCTCACACAGCAAGCCTCATCTGTGCAGTAAAATACGCCGGCCCAGGTAATCGCGAGTATCGGTAGTAGATGCATAACCAGGCTACTGGTTTAGTATAGTTTGGTTCAGACAGAAAGTGGAAATGCTGAGGTCCAGTATGGAGTCTAGGAACAGAAATGGAAATGACTAAATGTCCCTGTACACTGGCGATGTTACACTGTAGGATCTTGAATCGCCTCACTGGAAGAAATAATATGATTGCCAAGATAAACTGTAGTTTTAAAACTGAGTTTTAGACACTTTGACCAGCTGATTTCATCTTTTGAATGGGAAAATAAACGTAATGCTGGTTGGTCAGCTCTCAAAGTGGCTGCCAAAGCTGCAGAAGACAGGCACAGTATTTGGTCAGTGGCTGGTGGAAACTTTTCACCCTTAATGTTTGACAAAATTACATTTTTACAAAAGAAAGTGTCACAACTCACTTCCAAGTGTTACTTTTATTTATTTGAAATTGAATTCCATTTTCCTTCTCTAAACTACATACTGGGCCCTGAATGAATTACAGTTTAGACAAAAATAAACTTGTTAGAATAAGGTAGAGTAGAAGACTCTAGAAGATTATTATTATGAAATTTTAATGAATTGAAAAATTGGGATTCCGATTTTATTTTATTTTTTAAATTACTGTTGGCATTTATGTTGCCATCATGTTGGAACTGTGTCTATGTACAGCCAGTATTGACAAATGAGGTTTGTAGATAAACTCAACAGTTGTTAGCTAGGGAGATGTTATGAATACACAGCTTAAAGCTATTTATTTTATTTCAGGGCTCAAATCTCTACTTTGATTTGAAAATGTTTTAACAGAAATATAGTTTTGATGTCAGTGTATTGGTCAGTGTGACTCTTGAAGGGCCTGGATTGAAAAACATAGTTGTGTTGCATTTTAAGGTGGAATGTTGTTGTCTTGACGATCAAGGTAGGTGATCATTTTGATCCCTTCACTGCGTTATTGAATCGGACTGAGAGTTTTCAGGTAACTGTATTGAGTTACAAGTTCATCTCTAAAGTCAAAAACCTGTTGAATATAATTTTTGTAAATACTCGCATAGACATGTTTACCAAGAACATTTTTCTATGCAGTACTTATGATATCTTTTGCTCTTTTTAATTATAGAATAATATTTCTTGTTATCACGATGTCCGCTCTGTAAATTTATCTGTCAACATGCAAACTCTAAAGTAAAGGAGTCAGGACATCAACCTGGATGTTTGACTGGTTTAATACTCATTAACTTTCCTACTGTGATCATTTTAGTCAATTACATCTTAGAAGATTCATTACAGTAACTAGATAGCTAGATACATGCTTCAAATTCCAAAATATAAAAACGGCTTCAACAGATATTTAAAGTTTTTGAGGTAAACGGCTCAGGGAATGCTCCAGAGTTTATGGTATGATGATGATGACTGTTAATAAAAAAAGTGTTCACTAAGTTAACAAGTGAGAAGGAATAAGGCATTTAGGAAGAGCTGGAACCATGTTGAGAGGGAAATCTCACACAGGACTCGGTCTTTATTTTGGTGCTGCTAGCCTGAACAGAAACTTAGTCTAAGTTTCAGAAGCCTGATGCGTTGCCCTCTCCGTCCAATGAAATCGTTTCCTGGACCATGGTAAGAGATTTTTAGGGATCAACTAAAGCAGAAGAATCCCCTCGAGGCTTTCTGACTTATAAATGCATTTTGTTGACTTTCTAGGCAAGCCAATCAGCAGCGAGCCGAAGAACGTTTGGATCTGCGGTCACTCCCTGGTGTACTGGGCGGAGTCCAGGGCCAAGTCTCCAGAGGTAGGTATGCAGCTGGGCATGGAGCCCAGCAGGGTGGTGGTGTGGTGGAAGGGGGTGCAGGGCATGACCTGGCCCCAGCTGCTGCCCCAGCTGCACCAGCTGAAGATCAAGTGGCCCAACCCCGACGTTCTCATCATGCACCTGGGCGGAAACGACCTGAGCACCGACAGCCCCACCGACCTGCTGGCCTCCGTCAGGAAAGACCTGACCTCCATGAGGAGCATCTTCCCACAATGCCTCCTGGTGTGGTCCAACATCCTGCCTCGCCGGGTGTGGCGGCACTCGACAGACAACCACGAGGTGGACCTGGTCCGAACCACGGTGAACCGCAGGATCCACAACATCATCGCGGAGCTGGGCGGCACCGCGCTGACCCACGACAACATCCGGTGCGGATCCAACACCGGTCTTTACCGGGCCGACGGCGTCCATCTGTCGCCCAAAGGCATCGACACCTTCAACCTGAACCTGCAGGATTTTCTGGAGAAGTGGGAGATGGAGATGAACAAGGCTTCTGAGACCAGTTAAGAGCCGTCTTAACATTTATGAGATTTTTCTTGTTTTATGTTTTTACTTTTTTTTTTATATCTCATAATAGCTAAGTAGTTGCATTGGTGGAAAAAAACTGCAGTTACTTTACTCACAATGACAAAATTCCACCTGAAGAGCATCCAGTTATGTTGCAATACTGCAGTCGTGTGTTGGTGGTTTTAGCTTCCCATGTAGAAACCTTCAGATGTAATAGGACACAGGAAATATGTGTTTGTCTGACTGGAAACAATAAATTGGATATCAAATACTCTGCTGTGAATCTCATTCATCACTTTAATGAATCAGATGTAAGAACCTGCATTTATTGGAAGTTATGTTCAAAGAAGAAGCCAAGATATTTGGGTAAAATCAACCATTTTGTTAACTTGAACTAATTAATCTAATATTTCACATACAATAATTTGATAATCAGATTGGATTAGATTAGATTAAACTTTATTGTCATTGCACAGAGTACAAGTACTAAGACAACGAAATGCAGTTTAGCATCTAACTAGAAGTGCAAAGGAGCGGTAAATGTGCAGTGCAATGTAATGTGCATATTTATAATATATAAATAGAATAAACTGTAAGGGTAGTATGAATGTGCTAAGATATATACAGTATTAACAGTATTAACAGTATCAACAATAGAACAGTGGATATGAGTATGCAACATATATGAATATGCAAGATGTATATAATAATATATATAGTATATGCAGTATGGTGTATATACAGTATTAACATAATGAACAGTATGAACAGAGTGGTATGAATACGCTAAGTATATAAATAAAATAAACTGTAAGGGGTAAATGAGTATGCTAAGATAAATAACAGATAAATAACAGTATGAACAGTATAACAGTATAAACAGTGGATATGAAATGCAAGATATATACAGTATATATATATATATATATATATATATATATAGTAAAAACAGTATGGTGTATAGTATATACAGGATGAACATGTGTTATACTAAGTATGTATAGTCACTGGAGGAAGGTGTCTGGGTGTTGTGGTGTGTGTGTGTGTGTGGGGGGGGGGGGGGGTGGGGGCTAATGTTACACATGCACAGTTGTTACTACTACAGGTAGATGGGTTCAATTGATCAATAATGTATATTCGTACATTTATAATTTTTCATTGTATTTGTTTTTCGGTTGAAGAGCCAAACAAGTAATTCACGGACGTGTTTTTCGAGAACTCGTTTGCTGTCAGTGAGTTTCCCTGCTGTGTTGTGGCTGTCCGGCCGACCAGGTGAGTTTTCTCTCTGCAGGTTCAACCGGGACGGAGCTCGGCCTGAGTCGGCAGGTACAGACCCGAGCTGAACTCACCGAACCTCACACACCGCGGCCGGTCCGGTGTTGAGCTCGGTCAGGCAGCGGAGCGTACGGAGCGGCCGGACCTCGGCGGTTCGATCCCCGCGGCGGACCGCGTGTCGATCGGTCCGAGTTCCCTCGAGCGAGACGCTGAACCTCCTGCTGCTGGCTCCCTCTGACCCCTGACCCCTGACCCCATGTCATGTACAGTGTGTGTGTCTCAGGATTTGCCAAGCAGCTATTTTCCAGTTAAGCTGTGTGGAAGATGGTGAGTGAAGTGCTCATCACAGCATGAGCTTCGCATAATTCTGCATTAAACCAGTAAGTAAAGTAAGTAAAACCAACAGTGTAGATAAAAGTCTTCATTTACCTACAGTAGCACTGAAAACCTGAAAAATATAAAGCCCATCTAACCTAGTCCCGCCTTCTGCCTCAGACTTCCTCTCATT
The DNA here is from genome assembly GCF_046629955.1 of Centroberyx affinis. NCBI lineage: Eukaryota > Metazoa > Chordata > Actinopteri > Beryciformes > Berycidae > Centroberyx > Centroberyx affinis. The sequence goes on from NW_027278764.1 coordinate 65,995, forward strand.
GGTCGGATGAGTTTCCACACATTTCACTTTAAAATGAAAATAGCAGAGGAAGCACTGTTTGAGATTCTAATGGATTATCTTGCTTGTCTTTGGCCACCAAATCTGGCGATTTATTTTCATTACTTATAAATAAATGTTAATCCATAAAAGTTACTACTTCCTACTGCAGCTTTAGGTCCATGAACACTTTTACAGTTTATAATTTCCATTTGGCAGACGCTTTTATCCAAAGCGACGTACACATGAGATTTTAATACAACACAAGCAAGGATCCAGTCAGGAGAGAAAGTTCTAGTCCGACGGGACAGAGGAGCTACGAGGCAGAGCACAGAGGCAGATAAAGACATTGTTTTTGTTTTTTTGCAGTTACACTTCTAGACACTCTGCTCTTAGAAACATACAGTATACATTCAGTCAGCTCTTACCAACTTCACCTGCTCCTTTTTTCCTATAGATAGATAGATAGATAGATAGATAGATAGATAGATAGATACTTCATCATCCTCCAAGATTAAATTTGTCCTCACAGCCTGTCCTTGGAAACACTGAAGAGCAGAAGTGAAGGTGGTGACAGTTCACCACAGACGGACATGTTGACATATTTGCTCCAGAGATCCACAGAAACAAGCAGCATGTGATATTAAAGCGTCAGTTTGAGAGGACAAAGCTCCTGCTGATCACTGTATTCTGTATACACTCGATATATATTTTCATGAATTCATGATTCATTACAAACTGTGGATCTCTTACTCACCATTGTGTGTTATACTCAAAAGTGAACTGGCCGGCTTTATGTGCACGCCGCCTCAGTCATTGGTACGTTTTGATTTACAAAGCCATTCTTGGCAAAATTCCTACTTACTTATCGTCTCTTTTAAACTTGAAATATGGAAATTACAATCTCCGCTCTCAGGACATTCTGTGATTTGCTGTTCCCAAAGTCCCAGCTGACCTGGGACAGAAAGCTTTTAGGTTTTCTGCTCCTGCTGAATGGAACAATCTACAGTCTGATCTGAAACTTCAAAACTTAGTAACCCTGAATGATTTTAAAGCTCTGGTGAAATCTATTGAAACCAGGTCGTCTGTGTGCAAATGTTCTATCTGATCATTTTAATGTTACTCAAATGTGTTATAAATGTGTGTAAATGTGTTACTCTATGTGTTTTCTATGTATTTTTTATGTTATTTTTTTGTTGAAACTGTGTTGCTGCTATTCTCGGTCAGGTCTCCCTTGTAGAAGAGACCCTTGATCTCAATAGGACCAACCTGGTTAAATAAAGGCTAAATAAACAATAAAAAATGAGTATACTCAGAAAATGAGGCAGGTATACTCTATACTCAAACTTCTGAAGATGTGGTGCGTTCCATCCTGTGTAAAACCAGTTCATTCATACTGGTTTGAGTGGAGAGTTTGTGTCCTGTGGTCTAACTGCTGCTTTGGAGGAAGCAGTGAGTGTGAGGTCCCGTCTGTCCCGTCTGTCCTGTGTTACAGAGCACCTACACCACTTATTTTACGGACTAATGGTTTGTTGGTTTCGTGGTACGGGCTACAAGTTATTATACACCCACCGGCCACTTTATTAGGTACACCAAAACAACACCAAACCAATCCAAACAGCTAATCATGTGGCAGCAACTCGATATATAAAGCAGCAGACCGGGTGGAGAGGTTTAGTGTTTTGGTCTGACTGCTGGTTCAGCATCTCAGAATCAGCTGAACCTCCTGGATTTTCACACTACAGTCTGTGGAGTTTACAGCTTGTTAATGAGAGAGGTCAGAGGTCAACTGACAGACTGGTTCAAGCTAACAGACAGAACAGTCAGTACAACAGGAGTGCAGATGAGGATCTGAACACAGAAGTCAAGTGTGTTTATTTGTCATATAGAGCATACACAGGGTTAACAGTGCAGTGAAATGCTTGTATGCTGCGTCCTCAGTGTAAAAAGAATAGTAACGTATATTCACAAAGATAAATACAGACTTAAAATAAAAATAGGAATAAATTAAAATAGAAAAACACAAATTATGATGAAGGAAATAATAAAAAACAAGAACATAATGGTGTAATGCAAAAGTGACATAGTGTGACAGAAAGTGTCAGAGGCCCGATCCCAACGTCCGCACTTCAGGCTTCAGGACGTCCCGCTGTGAGATCGGTAAGTGCGCGAGGCTCATTGGAGGACTTTCTGAGTCCTTTATGCAGACTTTAAGCAAGTCTGCGTTTCTGTAGACTTGGCTTGAGGGAATTACCCACAGTTCATAGCGTTTGTGACGTTAATATTCATGTATGTGGAAAATTTCTGCCAATACAACCGATACAAAAGAAGAAAAAACAATTAAGGAAAAATAACCACAAACAAACAATTAACAAGAACTTAGAGAAACAGGCAGGAAAGCATCAAACTACATGTAAGATAGAGTTAAAAGAGAAAACATTGCAACATTAAAACAGAATAAACTGAATAAACAGCTCATTTGAGAAAAAAGAAAGTTAAGTTTTCCTAAACGTTTGAGAAGGATGTTAGAAGCTGCTAATATAAGCAGCATGTAATATAGCCTTTATGTGCTTTGTTGTGCTCATTAAGCTTTATTAAAAGTACCGTTTGCTTTCAACATACCTCCTACTGTTTATTTATTTATTTATTTTTACATATTTTACATATTGTAATGATGTAATGCAGGTTAACCTCTAGTAGAATGAAGAGTATTTTCTACATCCATTAGCACAGTATAAACTTTGCAATGTTACAAAACATACCTAGGCCTATTTAACATTATTCATCAACATTTTTTTCATTTTAGCTTAATAATGCTGTTTAGACAAAAGCGCAAACAAAGAGTAAATTACAAATTGATTAATTGATGGGAGATAGTAACGTCTGACGTCGTCATGGCAACACGTGATGTCACAAAGTGCCGTCCCATTCCTCCTGAAGCATCTGGAGCCTCATGACTTCTCACACTCGGGAGACTCAGTTCAGTCCGTGAGGCTCAGGCCCAGTCAGTCTGTAGGGGACACTGGGATTGGGCCTTAGTGTTGACACAAGATGACACAAACAACAAAAACAGGTTGTTGTTCTTTATGATAATGAACTACAGCAACAGACGACCAGCTGGTACCAGACAGACGTACCTAATAAAGTGGCCGGTGAGTGTGTCATCACTGTTGTGTTGGAAAGTCCTGAATTTCCCCAAGGGGATTAATAAAGTCTTCTCTTCTCTTATCTTATCTTAAGTAACACAATGTGAGCCGGCCCCAAACTGGAGAAACTGACATGTCTTTTTTTAACTTCCTGACATTTACAAAATAAAAGTCCCTGAGCAGAACAGAAGCCTTCAGTCTGTCGGATGTTTGTATGATCAATACTGATTTTGTTAAATAAAGTTTCTTTAAAGTTGAACAAATCTCTGCTCTTGTGTGCTGCATCTGATTGTACTGAGATATCGGTGTTTTCATCCCGGTGTTTCATATTGTTTGTGCTTTCTGAATCCGTCTGTTTGTGTGTGTTGTAGATCAGGTCGATTTAATGTACAAAGTTTTAATTTTTCCAGGCTTTGAAAGACACAGTGTGAGCTAGAATTAAAACAAATGGTGATTTTTCAGATGGTTTGACATTACGGCCCAAATGTGACCCGATCCTGGTGTTTCTCCTCATTCTGTTCCACATCAGCCTTTCCCTCTTTATGGAGAAACGAATGTTAAAGAAGAAAGTCCTGTCTGGATCATCATAACGGCGCTGACATGATTTACAATTTTCTTGTCAAACTGAAAATGGTACAGTCTGGATTCTGATGCAGTGTGCAGTTTACATTTTGTCAGATTTCTTTGGGACAGCTGTCCAATGGAGAACTTCTTAATCATTTTTTATTTCAGTATTCTCCAAAACTGCACTGAAAACATAACTACATCTGATTTGTATTTTCCTCCATTGTTTTCTCAAACTGATCACAAACTGCCAGTTAAACACAAACAATTTGGGGTTTTTTTCTGTAAAATCCTGAGTGAGAGTGAATTTGTTTAGTGTAGATTTTCATTTAGTTGTGATGTTACCGTTTACTGAACACCCCCCCCCCCACACACACACACACCTGAGCAAGACTCATAGAAATACTGTAATACTTGAATCATACACACTAACATGATTGAGATCCACATAAATCCTGATAATGCTGCAGCGCTTTAATGACTTTGCTCCAGTCACTTCAGTCCTGCAGTAATACTGCAACACTTGAATTACAATTCTGAATACTGCAATACGCAATATTTGACCTCATAGTGCTGCACTATGTTGTCGTTTCACTTTATCAGAGTGGAAAGTAACTCAGTCCAGTTCCCCCAGTTCTGTCCTTCAGTCCAGTTCTGAGGTTCTGGATCTTTACTGAGTTTTTAATTCTTCAGACTTTCTCCTCCTCCTCCTCTACATTAATCTGCCGACTGGAGTCACTAGTTACTTTGCAGAATAAGGTTTTACATCAAAACATACGATAAGCTCATAAAATATGTTGCATTGTTAGAGTTTAAACTCCAACAGGATCTGGAGCAGTTAGACGACAACATTAGGTTCATGCTTCAATAATTTAACTCTCTGACAGAATGACGACTTTTACTTTTCATACTTCAGGACATTTTACTACTAATACTTCTAGACTTTTACTTAAGAAAACTTTTGAATGCAGGACTTTTAATTAAGCATTTTTCCATTATGGTGTTGATACCTTTACTTCAGTGAAGGATTTGAGGACTTTTTCCACCTCTGCATTTTGCATTGTACTGTTTGTACTCTGAATCAGGCCAACATGAAGAGTTTCACTGTGCTGCTGTCAGGTTGAGCTGAACTGAGCTGAGGTCATGTGAGTTAAAGTGAACTGAGGTAGTTGATTAAATTAAATGAAAATGAAACTGCTGTAGTGGTGTAGGTGTGTTGAGCTCCTGCAGGGGGCAGCAGCTCGGCTGCAGCTGCTGCTTTAATCAGAAGAAGAAGAGGAGGCAGAGGTTTGTCTCCATGCAGAGGCTGAACGGCGTGTTGAGAAACAAGTTTAATTAAAACAGATCAGTGTTAGCTGCAGACACTAAATCGTTTCTAAACGTATGTTGTGCATTAAATAAACACTGGGTTTCTTAGCTACTTAACCTAGGAGAGGTAGAATCTATCCGGGAAATGTACCGCGGTCGGCCCCCGCCGAGAGGAGGCTATCCGCCGCCTTTTGAAGGCCGTGGTCCGCCCGGTCCCCGGCCTTACCCCCCTCAGGCCTACAGAGAGGACCGGAACCGGCCCAGACCTCCGTATCACTCCGGCTACCACGACCACGGCCCGCCGGACCCCTACCGCCGCTCCCCGCCCCGCAGGAGGTACCCGTCCCCCGGGTCAGGAAGCCACCGCGGCGGCGACTTCTACCCGCCGAGAGAGGTGGGTCAGCGGCCGGACAGGCCGACACCGGCTTCTGCATGAAAACATAAAACTGGTCTCCTTTAAACCAGACTGAGTTACTGTGTCTGTGTGGGAATGTGTTTCTTCTGAAGGTGTAACTGTTAACTGGCAGATATCCCATCAGCCCTGTCGTTCTCTGTTATGAAGAGAACTGCACGCCAAACTCTATTCAATAATCTGACAGTATATCGTGGCCTAGCTTGTCGGCAAACGTTAGCTAATATCTGTTTAAACATAACTTAAAACCTTTGATAAAACGTCAGGAGACGTTATTGTCAAATTTGGCATGCACCCAACACACAAAGCAGCACCTATATTTCTAAAAATTAAACTTTTATTGTTGGTTTAACGGTTAGAAACCTCTCATTCCCACTGTGTTCTTCCACCAAAACAAGTTAGCTAACCCCGTTGTGAACGGCAGCGAGCAGTGAGAACCATTTCTAAAAGTTGATATGTAACTTCAATAAAGTGCTGCTTGGTGAATTATTCATATGCCGAATTAACCAGAAGACCCTAACAATTAATAAACAGTTTTAAGTGGCGTTCTCCGGGTCTGTATCTTTAGCCGAAATGCAAAGCGTTTTAAACTCCGAGATTTATGAATAGAGAATCAGCGCTTCCTGTGTGAGCCGATAGCTAGCTAACGTTAGCTAACCACTGCTCTGCAGCTGGTTCAGCTCAGAGAGAGAACATAACACTGCTGTTACTGCAGGGACTGGATACAAGTTAGTGAAGTTAGTTTAGTTAGCTGGCTAATGACAACACCAACTGAGTGTGTGTGTGTGTGTGTGTGTGTGTGTGTGTGTGTGTGTGTGTGTGTGTGTGTGTGTGTGTTAGAAAGTCTGTTAGCAATCTCATACATTTAGCACCAAAACTACCAAACCTGCTGACTGTTGACTGACTAGATATTTAGTCAATGTGATAAATTATTAGTTGTAGTGACTGACTAGATGTTATTATTTGGTCAGTGTGTGATACATTAATCAGTTCACCAAGCTGTGAGCTGAGAGGGAACTTTGGTCCTGATGGGATTTTTATTTATTTTGTTATGTATTATTCCAAAATATGCCTTTAAAGTAAATATTGGAGGAGTTATTTCTCCATTATAATGATAAAAGGACAAAGCAAATTTGGACTGACTTTGGCTAAAGTGAGTAAAGTGTCGTACAGGTTAGTGTTGGTATGGAGAACCGGTGCAGATCAGGAACCCGTCCGACCTGCTGGAACCAAAACCCTCCTGGACAGACCGCTGACCGCTCCAAACCAGTTTAGTTCGCTCTCTCTCTCACACACACACACACACACACACACACACACACACACACACACACACACACACACACACACACACACACACACACACACAGTCACTTCAGACATGAAGCCCCGGTGTGATGAGGCTCACAGCAGGAAAGTGTTCATCTGATTCAGTGTTTCTGACTGTTTCTGCAAAGCTTCTGCTGGATTGAATCCCTCTAAATGCTCAGTAACATACCGACATGTCTAACATATCTAACATACCATGTCAAAATACATAGAGAGATAGAGAGATACCTAGATAGAATTTTATTTACGTGTCACTCCTCAACATACAAGACAAACAGAGCAACAAACACAGGACCCCAATAAAAAAGGAGGTTGAGGACCACTCATTTAGAGTTATGAGACACAGGCTAAAAATAATACACATTAAAAAAAAAAGAATATATATATATATACATACACACAAATATACACACACATAAGTACATACATTCGTACAGATACATTAATACACATATACATACAATACAATACAGCTTTATTGTCCACACAAGGTGGAAAATTGTCTTTGGCTCACAGGCATTACATAAGATCAACACAGAACATAAAATCACACAAAACGTGCATATGAAGAGACACTAGGAGGTTCACAAGAACATATAAAAGTGCATTAGCAGGAGTTCAGATTATTGACTGCATAAAACAATCTTAGTATTGCATTATAAAAATACATGAGTCAAATGTCAAGTCGAGTTCTTCTCCCAGCAGCAGGTTTTAATCGCTCTTCACTTCTGTCCACAGACAGAAGACCAGCTGCCACACACACACACACACACACACACACACACACACACACACACACACACACACAGTGTTTTTATCATTATGAAGCAAAATGCTGCTCAGTGTTCGCTGCTCTGTTTAAAAATACAACAGATTCACCATCAGATGTGTTACTTTCTGCAAGGACAAATATTAAATTAGGGAATAACAATAATAATCCATAGTAATTTATATGATGATGCCAGCAGTTATTTTGTGAGTGAGTCAGATTTTCAAAATAGTGGCAGTTTTATTTTGGAATTAAAATGTTAGGAGTGTAGTCAGCTGACTCCTTTGTACCCGTCTGTCCAGTGTCAGAAATCAGAAATCACATTAATTGGTCGTCAATTTTCGGTTCAGTTGCAGCAGTGTTGTTTCTTTTGAAATGAGCTTCCATCAGGATGTCACTCACTCAGTGCATTAAGTGTTATTATCATGTGTTATTATTATCATTATCATTAATATAATCTGACTGGTTGTTGTGTGTGCAGAGGTCTTCCTCGCCGCGGGGGGGGCTTCCCCTCGACCACAACCTGGTCATCACCGTCGGCAACGAGCTGACCGGACCGCCTGGCTCCGCCCCCCCTCGCCATCTGCTGCCTTCACATGACAGGTACTTACTAAAGAATAATGTATTCATTTATTTATTTATTTATTTGTTAGACTCTGATTATGGATGAGAGGATATAAGATTTTATCTTTTATCGTGATAAAAACACTCAAGATAATTTTATCTTGGTGAATTTCCGTTATCGGGATAATCGTGAATATCCTCAAAACAAGTTATTCATTTACTGTGCATTGACAACACATAACTAATTGAACCATGTGGATGTTTGGCTATCAGGTTGATAGGTAGATTCTTTTTATTGATGGATTTTTCTCTCATTGTGATTACCTGCTGGGTGTCGGTGAGAGTCTAAATCTGTCCTTGTTTGTTTTTCACTAAAAAGGATGTTCACAAAAAAAAAGATATGTGTCCTTTGATGCAATAAAAATATTTGTTTCTTAACAAAATGTAAGGTAAAGTGATTCCAGTATGTTTTAGTGCCATTTTAAGAGTTTTAAGCATATTTTGATGATTATCGGGATAATATCGTGAATCGCAATTATTTTGGCCAGGATAATCGTTACATGAAATTTTCATATCGTCCCATGCCTAACTCTGATCATGAAATATGACTGGTTGTACATTTACCAATCCTCAGATTTTAGGTCTTGGATCGGTGTCTGGGGGGGGGGGGGGGGGGCACTGGGGGACTGTGGGAATCCAGGGACCCTGAACACAACATCCGCAGCAGGGAACTTCAGACAGAATAGTTACTGGGACAACATGTCAGTTGGTTCCTGACCGGATGAAATTCCTGAAAATTTAAGTTAAAAACGACAAACCACCGTCCTGACCGGTGCTGTGTAGAGGGGGCTTTTATTGTGAAATGTAGTAATGTAAAGAGTGTGTTCCCGCTCAGAGACCCGCACCGACCCGACTACGACCGGAGCCGCAGCAGGGGGCGGAGCCGACCTCGCAGCCGGAGCCGGGACCGGAGTCCGGACCGGAGCCGGGCCAAGAGCCGGGGGCGGAGCAAGAGCCGCCCCCGCAGCCAGAGTCCGGACCGCGGCCGGGACCGGGACCGGGACCGGGGGCGGAGCCAGGACCGGAGCCGGGCTAAGAGCCGGGGGCGGAGCAAGAGCCGCGGGAGGAGCAAGAGTCGAGGGCGGAGCAAGAGCCGCCCCCGCAGCAGGTCCAGGTCCAGGTCCAGATCCAGGTCCAGATCCAGGTCTAGATCCGGGTCCAGGGGGCGGAGCCGAGGGCGGAGCTACGGCCGGGCGGCGAGCCGCGGCCGCAGCAGGAGCCGGGTGAGGAGCCGCAGCCTCAGCAGCAGCTCCAGCAGCCAGAGCGACGACGCGAAACCAGAGAAGGAGTTCAAGGAGCTGGAGATGGCCCGGAGGAGGAAGGAGATGGAGGAGATGCTGAGCCGGCCCACCAAGTCCATCCTGAAGAAACGCACCGACTCCGACGACTCGCCCTCGCTCCGGGTAAAAACCACCTGAAGCCAGAACCACCGGGTTTTCACCTGCTTCGGTTTTTGTTTCTGTATCATAGAATTGTTTTTCAGTGGTATTAGTTTGATAGTTGGAGCTTTTCAGAGTCAAAACTAACCGAACCCCAAACCCAGATCTGTAAAGCCTGACATGTAAAGGTAAAAAACATGCTGCTGAAAGGTCCATCTGCTATTGGCTGATCTTTGGTGCCAGGTGGTGATGTTGATCACCTGGCACATTTGGGTTTGGGGTTTAGTTCCTCTGTAATGTTCCTGAAGAGACTCCATGCTGTGGGGAACAGCCTGTCAGAGTGAGGAGTTTGTTACACTTTCCCAGTGGTGGAAAGTAACTAAATACATTTATGGAGGGAAATATTGTACTTTCTACTCCACTACATTTATTTGACAGCTTTAGTTACTTTTCAGATGGAGATTTGACACAATGGATAATATAACAAGCTTTTAAAATACAACACATTGTTAAAGATGAAACCAGTGGTTTCCAACCTTTTTGGCTTTTGACGTCTTACAGAAAGCAGTGTGTAGTCGGGTCACATTTCAGATGTCTATGAGTTGTTAACAGCTCCACCAAATAGTGATTTTTCCCTCTAAACCTCACATGGTTTCATTTCAATAAATGTTCAAATGATCCAATATTTCAGCAAAAATCAAAGATTAGAGAAAAAGTCCAAAAACTGAAAACAGATTTGTGTATCAGAACTTTATTTTTTCTTCTTTCCTCTCCCATTAATCATCTCACGACCCCTCAGATTTATCCGGTGACCCTTTGGAGGGGCCCGACCCCTAGGTCGGGAACCACTGGACTAAACTAGCTAACTGTACATAAAGTAGTTCAAACTAGCTCCACCTCCAGCAGCTACAACAGTAACATGCTGCTTACACACTGATGCTTCAGTATTAATAATCTAATGATGTCATATATAATAAAATATCAGTCAGAGGGACCAAACCACTACTTTTACTTTAATACTTTAACTACATTTTGCTGCTAATACTTATGTACTTTTACTTAAGTAGGATTTTTCATGCAGGACTTTTACTTGTAATGGAGTATTTTTACATTGCTGTATTGGTACTTTTACTTCAGTAAAGGATCAGAGTACTTCTTCCACCGCTGCACTTTCCCTCACTAGACTTTCATTTTGGTTTTGACCTAAAAGTAATTGTTTCCATTTAGTTTACATTTTTCCAAGTGTTTAGTTCAGGTCACTGAAATGATTTTTGATGCCAGTATCCAGTCTTACATTTCCTCAGCAGCTGCATGCTGATGGTTGTTCCTCTGGTCTGTCAGGGCGAGTCTCCTCGGGGTCTGGAGGGCTCCAGCATGTCCCGGGTGGCGGAGCGGCTGCTGTCGGCGGTGAAGGGCATGGAGCCGCACACGCTGGCCTCCATGCTGACGGAGCTGCGGTCCGACCCGCAGATGGCCCAGAAAGCCGGGCTGGACGCCGAGATCACGGGGATCCTGGACCTGCTGGGGGGGGCGGGGGCGGGGCCGGGGGGGGGCGAGGCGGAGGAGAAGGCCAAGGACGACATCGACGACGAGGAGAAGTTCCTGTACGGAGACTCGGAGGAGCCCAGGCCGCCCGCCGCCGAGCCGCTGAGGCAGCACGGCTTCTCCGAGCTGTACGGAGACGTGACGGAGGAGGCGCTGTACGGAGACTTCCCCCCGCAGGGCGCCGTCCTGGGACCGAGCTACGGCCTCGCCGGGGGGGCGTCGCCCCGCGCCCGGGCCCCTCCCCCCGCCGCAGACCCGCACCTCCAGCGGGCGGACGTGCGGTTCCAGAGCAGACCCGCCGGCGCCCCGGACCACGGCGTCGCGGGGCGGGGGGCGAACCCCGCCTACCCGCCCGGGACGGAGCCGCTGGAGGAGAGCGAGCGGCGGGCGGTGGAGGAGTACGAGAAGATCCAGGACCTGCTGAAGACCATCGGCCTGGACCTGGGCGTGGTCGAGATCAGCGACATGGCCGCCAGAACCAAGGAGCGCCTCCAAGGAAACAAACCCCCCCCTAAGACCCCCACCCGCCGCCGCCGCTACTCCTCGGGGAGCTCGGAGGGCAGCCGGCGCGGCCGGCGGCGCGGCAGGAAGAGCCGCAGCTCCGGCAGCAGCAGCAGCAGCGGGAGCCGCGGGGGCAGCTGGAGCAGCGACGACGGGCGCAGGAAGAGCTCGCCCTCGCCCAAACCCCGCGGCGCCAAGGAGCCCAAGCCCGAGCGGAGCGACTGGGCGCCGCCGCCCGAAGAGCCGCCGCCGCGAACCCCGGAGCCTAAAGCCGCCCCCCCGCACCCCGGGGTGCCCGTCCCCCCCTACGCCCCGGCGCAGGTTCACGGCATGATGCCCCCCAGCTTCCCGCCCCCGGGGTACGGGCAGTTCGGGAACTTCCTGCCCTACATGCCGCAGCAGTGGCCGCCCATGTACCCGCCGCCCAACATGGCCGTCCCGCCGCAGAGCCCCCGAGACGACTTCCCCCCCCCCGCCCCGCCCTACAAACAGACCTACAACAAGCCGCTGCAGCCCGACGCCGGGGCCAAGGGTCGGTCTGATCAATATGATTGATTCATATCAGATGAGATGAGATGGACTGTATGAAGTCAGAGAAACACAAACACAAACTAACAGTAATAATAAAACACTTTATTTCTCCAGCACAGAGTTCACAAAGTGCTTTACAGGACAGATGCTTAAAACCAGAATAGTAAATATATGAGGAGATAAAGTAGGAGACATTGTAAAGAAAATATAGAATCAGAGTAAAGCAAATATATAAAATACAGCAAGATAAAAATAGAAAACATTAGAAACATGATTTTAAGCAGGTAAAATCAAAAACATTTGCAGAAAAGCGAGTCTAAAAATGACTGAATTAGCAGAGTGTGATTCTGTTACTGGTTGATCTGTGTGGGTTCTGTGTGAATTGTTTGTTCCATGCTTTTTATATTAGATAATTTAATATCTAATCATTACTTCTCCACCTCCAGCGCCGCTGAAGAGCGCCGCTCAGGACAACGGGAAGGAAATGTCTAAAGTCAGCAGCCGGGAGAGGAGAGTCTCTGAGGAGAAGAACAACGAGAGCCAGAAACAAAAGGTTCCATCCGTTTATCCACTTTTATCACTTTTTTTTTTTTTTTATTGGTGCAAAAACAAAACAGTAGTGACTTTACAGATACAACAATGATTGAAACGAGGATAAAATACACAAGGGCAGACAATGAATAAACAACAACAGGGTGACATACAGCACTTGACATGGTACATATATAAAACAATACAAAATAAAACAAAACAAACAAGGATGAAATAGTCATAATTATAATGATAGTGACATCATGCAGTTACTGCGATTTAAATAATAATACATATATTGAAGAATGAATAATAGGTAATAAATAAAAAAATACATACATACATAAATAAATAAATAAATGGTTTATAATTGATATTTAGAAGTGTCAGCTGTAGTATGGGGGTCCTGGCAGGGCTCGAGGGTCTATTCCACAGTTCAAGTATGTACAGGTGCACTTTTATCACTCTAACACCTGCTGAACTTCAGTACATCATCCATCACTAATGAACATACTGCATCATGTGGTGGAGAACCTGAATTTCCCCAAGAGGATCAATAAAGTCTCATCTTATCTTATCTTATCTTATCTTATCTTATCTTATCTTATCTTATCTCAGCAGACTTGCTAACAGCTAACTCAGTCGGTCTTTGGTCCAAAAAAAATGAGACAACACAGAAAATATTGCAATATTCGTGAAATATTGCATTGATACTCGATATTATCGAATATTAGCGGACAGAGGCCGCATCCTCCGTGGGGGACGACGTGTTTACTGGTTCCGTCTGTTTCTCTGAACCAGGTTCTGGAGGAGCGGGAGAAGCTGAAGCAGGACAGAGAGATCCGCATGAAGAAGAAGGAATATCTGATGAAGGAGCTGGAGAGGCTGAGGAAGCAGCAAGGTGCCGGGTCACACTCACACACTCATTCATTCATTCATTCATTCATTCATTCATTCATTCATTCAGCTGAGAGTCTTACTGGACACTGTTATGTACCTCTGAGCCAGCTTCTGCACGACCTCTGAACCCATCGTCGATCGGTCTGATCGATCAGACTCTGGGGGCGACGGTCAGTATTTGGGGGGTTTCATCCGGTCCAAGACTTCCTCTTCCTCTTCCTGAGCCGGTCTGTTTACAGTCCGATTAGCAACTTGAGACATGAGAATGGAGTTGAGGACTTTTTTTCTTTTCCCCAATACAATTTTATTGAGTTTTAATACAATTACACTGACAGTAGAATCCCCATCGCCCTTTCCCCCACTCCCTCCCTCCCCCCCTCCCTCCCTCCCTCCCCCTCAAGCATGTAGAACATCACCCCCACCAACCCCAAACAATCCTTGGGTCTACATTGAAAATAATGTTAATAATGATAATAATAAACCAAACTAAATTCAAGTAGCTTACAGGGCATACATAGGACCAAAAAGCCATTGGTAAAATGGACTAGTATTAATATAACAATTACAGAATGATAGATAAGAGATGTGAAAATATAGAGATAAGTCAAAGCTCATACACAGGCTGCTTCTTAAGTTGCATACATGTAGGACACATCAACATTTAGCACACACACATATGCCACAGATCTTATATGACTTAATAGATGTGCAAAAAAGCCAATATGTGAACAACAAACTAGCGGTGAGTAAACAAAATGACAAGGACTAAAAGGGACAAAACAAAAATAAATGAATAAACAAATAAAATAAAATAGTACTAATAAACATCGATACTTTTTGTAGGTGTTTTAGGTCCGGACGACATTTCGGCTAATCTCTGTAAACAGATATCTGCACATCCGACGTCGTCTCTCGACTCCGACTCCATTCTCACGTCTCAAGTTGCTAATCGGACTGTAAACAGACCGGCTCAGGAAGAGGAAGAGGAAGTCTTGGCCCGGATGTCCGCCGGCTGCACCGGAAACCCCCAAATATTGTCCGTCGCCCCCAGAGTCTGATCTGTCCTCAGACCGATAGACGATGGGGTCAGAGGTCGGCTTCTGTATAAAGCGACTCACAGCAAGTCGCTGGCTGTTCCCCATGTTAACAGACTCTCAGATGCAGCTAATTGAAATGAGGAGGAATTAGGGCTGGGCAATATATCAATATTATATTGATATCGTGATATGAGACTAGATATCGTCTTATATTTTGGATATGGTAATATGGTGATATGGCATAAGTGTCTTTTCCTGGTTTTAAAGGCTGCATTACAGTAAAGTGATGTCATTTTCTGAACTTACCAGACTGTTCTAGCTGTTCTATTATTTATATCCACATTACTGATGATTATTTATCAAAAATCTCATTGTGTAAATATTTTGTGAAAGCACCAATAGTCATCCCTACAATATTGTCGCAATATCAATATCGAGGTATTTGGTCAAAAATATTGTGATATTTGATTTTGTCCATATCGCCCAGCCCTACTTACAACTGAACATTTAGCCCACTGTGTAGAAAATACCGAGATATATATCGTGTATCGCCATTCAGCCTAAAAATACCGAGATATGATTTCTGGTCCATATCGCCCAGCCCTAGGAGGAATAAAGCGTCGGTGTTTGTGTTGCAGGAGAGCTGCTGAGGAAGAAGCGCAGAGAGAAGGACGGACACAAAGACCCTCTGCTGCTGGAGATCAGCCGGCTGCAGGAGGAGGTGATGAGTCAGATCTCCGACCTGCGCAAGGAGCACGAGTCCGCCGAGAAGAAACGCAACGAGATCGACAAGGTGGCTCTGATCCTCGGCCTGAGCGCCTCCGACCGGCCGAGGAAGACCGGCAAGACGGCGCCGGAGAAGAAGCAGCCGCCGCCGCCGCCGCAGCAGCAGCCGCCGCCAGAGAAGAAGAAACGAGAGCGAGAGCGGAGCCCCGAGGGACTCCAGGCGCCGGCCGCGGCCCCGCTAAAGGTACAGGCGTCCACCGGGAGGTAAACGGGGAAAACCGCTCAGTTTGATCTCCGCGGCTGTTCGTCCCGTGGCCGAGCGCAGAGAGACGAGCTGTGAACTCTCTTCCCGAAGCTGGAAACCAGAGAAGTGATCTGTGATCTGTGATGCGTCTCGGTTTCAGTCCTCCAGCTGGTCACATGTCCAAAAAATCAAAATCCACTAGACTTCAAATGGAAGAGTTGAAGACGTTTCTCCACTCGTCCCACAGGCTTCTCCGGTTCTGAGCGGAGGTGTGAACTGGAGTGAAACCAACGTCTCACCCAGCAGCTTCACACCAACTCACACCTCCGGTCATGTGACTCTGGCCACATCCACACGAACACGTTTTCCTTTTAAAACGCAGAACCTCTGCTCCGTTCACGCCTAGCGTCCGCACTGCTCCGCCGTTTTCGGACCCTGAAACGGAGACTTTTGAAAAACGCTGCTGAGCCCGTTTTAGTTGGAAAACTCCGGGATTGCGTTTCAGTCCGGACGGGCGGAAACGGAGACTTTTGAAAACGATGACGCAGACACCCGCGTTCGCTTCCTGATTGGCTCTTATCAGTCACCATATTTGCTTTGCGACGACTCCCAATCTATGTTTTTCGCCGCCTTGACCTCCTTCCCCTCTTGTGTTCCTCTCAGTATCAGTTCCTCCTCCTCGTCGGTCCAAGCAAAGAAATCTCTGGTCGTACTTTTCTCCATTGCTGTTCTTCCTCTGTAGTATTTTCCGCAACTAAGCAACCAACCGCAGAGTAGACAATCTGCTTCCTGTTTACACCGGCACGCACATGCCCAGTGTACATGAACGGTCATGTGATATGTGTTTTCAGGCGTGTTAGTATGGACGGAGATTATTTCTGAAACGTTCGTGTGGACGGAGATCGTTTTTGTTTTAAAACGAAAATGTATTACTGTGGGTGTGGCCTCTGACTCTCTCATGACTTCATGGTGTGAAGGGGATTCCCCTCTGCCTCTCAGATGACTGGACAGACGTCTTCTGCTCTTCAACTGAAGTCCAGTGGTTTTCGTTTTGATTTTCTGGACGTGTGTGATGTGGTTTAGATGAAGTCCAGAGCCGCTCTGTTGATACTGAAACTGATACTTTACAACCAAATTAACTTTGTTTTAGCTCAGTTGCACCGTGTTGAATGAGGCGAATTTCGAGTTTTTTTTTTTTTTCGTAGATTCAGATTTTACAGTTATTTATAGCTCTGTGCATTGATGTGACACGTTGTGGTTCAGGTCACAAGTCACATGCTGGTATGTTTTTACCAGAAGAGGATTAGAGCCACATGTGAAAAATGGAAAAAAGAAATTCTGGTGAAAAAGTGTCTATCCGGCTCGAAGGAGAGACACTTCTTCACCGGAATTTCCTTTGGGATCAATAAAGTATTTATCTATCTATCTCTTTAAATTTATTTGAGTTCTGACTTTATTCTCTGAGTTCTGAGATTAAACGCCAAACTCAGATTTTTCACATGTGGTTCTAATCCTCTTCCACACATTTTGGTTTTGGCCGGTAAGTTTTCCTGCGGCTCGTCACTCTGCAGGTGAGAAAACATCATGTGGAAGTTCTGTCCTGTCCTGAAATACGGCGGACGAAAAAAGTCGGTTTCCACCTCGGTGTGATGTCACAGATTAGGGGGCGGGGCAAACTCCCCCCTCTCTGGTTTCCTGTCATGGGAAACGATGCTGAGAGTTCACAGGTCGGAGCGGAGCTGAACACCTAAATTCAGTGGTTTTCCCATTCTGTAGAACTTTTCTTACTGTTACTCATGTCATCCCATCGTAACTTAACCTCCAAAAATCATCACTTTCTGTCTTGCATAATAATGAGTGATGTCACTTAGGAGTGGGCGATATTGACGAAAAATAATATCCCGATATTTTCAGGCATTTTGACGATTTTTCAGCTTTTAAAAAAATGTGATCATTCAATTTTCCAGACTGCGAAGTGAGCGCAATAAACTTACTATTGTTCAATTTAAAAAAAAAAAAAAAAAAAAAAGAGCAGCAGACTTTTAAGCTTAAAAGAATTCTGGCATTTTATTGTAGGTGGTGTAAAAAAGTAAAATTGAAATACAAATCAAAGACTATTCCAGAATAGACCCAGTCTTGACAGGATTAGTATCACAGTCCGGACGGGGTGTATATATTACTTTCTGGGATATGTGTATTGTGTAATTTATTAGTAATTTATGAATCACAAACCATCGGTCCGGACGGCACCAGAACTCACAGCAGACATGAGAGTTTACTGGAAAACAGTCTGGGAGATTTTCCTGATAACTGTTATAAACTTTAATAAACTTTATTTAAACAGCTGCTTTCAAAACAATTGTTACAAAGGGCTTAACAACAAGTAAAAGCATAGAGCAAAACCTTAAAGGAAGTAGTATCGATTAAAAACACAAAAGTGGAAAGTGAAAATTGAACAACTGCAAAACAAGGAATAGAAAATAAAGACAAATTAAAATAAATAATAATACAACAACACAAACATCTCAATCCTCAACAACAAGAATGAGAATCCCTCTTTCATTCTTCTTGTTGAGGATTGAGATGTTTGTGTTTTTGTCCTTTTCTATCTACCGTATTTCCTCTAATAGTGGCCGGTAGTCAATTAAAAGCCGGGTCTCCGATAATGTCCGGGGCCGTGGTCGACACAAATAAAGGCCGGCCCCAAATACAGGCCGGGGAAAAAAACAAAGGAAAAAACAACAGTGGATACCGGTAAACTCCTGGTACCTGTTATATAATGTAACTGTAGTTTGTAGTAATGTACAAGTGCCACAAGATGGCAGTATGCCACAAGACGGCTCGGCCGGCAGAAGTCTCTGGAGCGTGCCGTCGTCGATTACTGTAATTATCGGTAATGCGTCGCAGTTACAAAAAAACGGCTACCTAACGAACCCCAACAGAAGCGGATCAGAAAACAAGGAGGCTTCGTACTAAAATATGAGCAAATATACTTATCAAACAGAGGGAATTAGAAATAAAGGCCTGTCTCTAATATAAGCCTGCTTCCAATAAAGGCCTGGTACCCTCTGCAGCTGAGGGAAATAAAGGCCCGGGCCAATATTAGAGGAAATACGGTACTTCAGAAATCAGTAAATAACTTGGCACCAGGCAGGTGTCTCGTAAAAGTAAAACTAGCCATCAAAATATTCAATTAAACAGCATTAAAATAACAGCTGGATACAATTCTGCTAAACTTATTCAACTGAGCTCAATTAACATTTGAAAAACTTTTGTCTGGGTCGTTTTTTTTTTTTTGTGAGAGCAGTTTGGGGCTTTTTGTAACGTGAAGACGGTCAGATCTTCTGAACTTCCTGTCCCTGCAGCTGACTGACAGCCCGCTTTGCAAAGCAGCTTCTCTTGTTTAGGATCAGTTTATTCAAATCCAGTGAAGCAGATCCACGTCGTCAAATTCACCTCGTCACCTGTGATATAGCCTGGTCAGACCATCCTGATCACATGACCTCACATTCTGTTTCGCTCCACGGATCAGTCTGGACTTCTAGCCGCCCACATCGATTTCCTGAAATTACAACATAACCGGGCCAATCAGGGACTGCGTTGTAGTTGATGACGTGAAATACAGGCCGCCGCTGGCAAAACAGTAATGGCGTCTCCCGAAGCGACGAGCGGAAACGTTAACGTTAGCAGAGTAAACACAGCCAAGTGCAGTTATTGCAGAAATGGACTCAACAACAATTAAACAAGAACAAGAGTATGCACTAGTGGAGTTTCTCGGCAGAAAATACGTTTTCGCCGAGCTGATTGGCTGAAGGAGTTTGTCTGTCAAGGCAAGTTCTCTGGGCAGCTAGAAGTCCAGACTGATCCATGGAGCGAAACAGAATGTGAGGTCACATGATCAGGACGGTCTGACCAGGCTACCCGTGATATGCGACCTGATGCTGATGACAAATGGCATCTGGCAGTTATCTTGATGATGATGTCATCTGAAACGACATATCGCCCAACCCTAATGTGACTCAGCAGCTGATGGAAACCTGCTGGACGAACCTGGAGAACATTTTAGACTCAGAAGATTGTTGGTTGATGTTCAACAGTCTGATCTGTTTTATATCAAATGAAATGTGCTGCATGTCAGATTTCTTCGATGTCTTGTGATTGTAACGCTAACAAAAAGCATAAGGCTGTCAAGTGAACTTCAGCCCAGAGACCTTCCTCATGGTCTCCTCTGGTCCCGTCTGGACCGTAGACTCGGACTGTGGCTCCACCTGTCTGCCCAGAGAGACCTGCTCATCAGGTCACTCTGCTCTGCTCTCTTCACCTGTCAGGTGTGTCAATGAGATCTGATCTCAAAATCCACATTCTGAGGCCTGGAGCACATTCCTGTCAGATCTCAGCTGAGTGCGGACAGACATCCGGCCACAATCCGGACACTGCAGGGTCGTTCATTTCCCCTGCAGCCGCTGACGTGCTTCACATTTTTACCCACGGACACGGAGGCTCTGAGGTGTTTTGCCGCTGAAGATTATCTGGAAGCTCGAGGAATTACAGAGTTTCCTCTTTTGTCTCCTCTGGACCGCCAGAGCGCTGAGGAACATGATTTGTACGGAACGCAGAACGCTGAAAATGCGACAAGAACTAAAGTAGAGATGTTTCGTAATTATAATATTGTGCGGGAAAAACAAATCCGATCTGGTATCTGACCGCAGAAGATAAGTGTCATCTGTGGACACATCGATGACCTGATCTGAGATCTGATCTGACACTTCTGATGGCTGAAGTCGCAGTGGAAAGACAGATGGACCCACAGCCGAGGGAGCTGCTCATAGTGAGGAAAACACAATACTGAAACATACTGATGGAGAGGAGTGATGACAACATATCATATTTAACATATTTAGGTAAAGGTAGGTACGTGTTGTCTTTAAAGCCGGGCGCACACGACACGACTTGAGGCCCCATCAGCCGTCTCAGTTTGTGAGATCTGAGATTAAATCCTCGTGTCAGAACTAGGCCTGGGTGATATGGACAAAATCAAATATCACAATATTTTTGACTAAATACCTCGATATCGATATTGCGACAATATTGTAGGGATGACTATTGGTGCTTTCACAAAATATTTACACAATGAGATTTTTGATAAATAATCATCAGTAATGTGGATATAATGACTAAGTGGGTAAAGGCAAATAATAGAACAGCTAGAACAGTCCAGAAAATGACATCACTATACTGTAACGCAGCCTTTAAAACCAGGAAAGGACACTTATAGTAAAAGTAAGTAAGTAAAATTTATTTATAAAGCGCTTTTTACAGATGAAAATCACAAAGTGCTGTACAAAACATAGGCAAAATAAAGCAGAATAAATATACATTTTGTGAAATTTTCCAGTGAATATTTATCAACCAAAAGCTTTCCGAAATAAAACTGTCTTCAGTTGCTTTTTAAAAGAGTCCACAGACTCGGCCACACGGAGCGACAAGGGCAAATCGTTCCAGAGTCTGGGGGCAACAGCCTGAAAGGATAGGTCTCCCCGGGTTTTAAAACGGGTCTTTGGGACCTTCAGGAGACTTTGGCCTGAGGACCGAGTCTGCCATATTACAGTATCCAAAATCTAAGATGATATCTAGTCTCATATCACGATATCGATATAATATTGATATATTGCCCAGCCCTAGTCAGAGTCGACTCGTTAAGCTTGTTAACAGAGGCGGTCTGACCCGGGCGTCGAGTCGCAGACATCCGGAGGTTTTCAGACCTGTTTGATTTTGCCTGCAGCAGAATGAACATCAAACTGCTTTATCTGGACTTCAACCGTTCTCTCCTCCAAATTCGCCGTCGAGCTGCTCTTCATTATCAAGCTTCATTTTTGCTCAAAGTCCTGTTTTGTTTTGGCGAGATAGCGGAGAATCTGGGTTCCTCAACACCAAAACCAAGTGCCAAATATATTGTGACCCTCCGTCTGAGCCGCCACAGCGTCAGCGAGCCAAGAAGCTACAGGACCAAAGGTGGACCCGGGTCGTGTAGTTTGAGCTCGGCTTTACAGACAGAGGGTAAAGACTGCAGCTGACTGCGTTAACCGCTGCGTCTTAAACATGAGGAGAACAACCTGAAGACCGAAACATCAGCTGATAACCATCCAACCACCTGACCTTCTGTTTGGGAGTCGGTGCAGACTTCCTGACAGACAGACAGATGTTATTTAGATCTTCTTTAGTTCTGTTCATCATTTCCACTCGGCACAAAATCCCACATCATACACAAGTCGCCTCTGAACTGAACAACCAGGTAGTGATGAGATCTGTGAAGCATTCTTTCATTTTAGTGACTAGATTTGATTCAAGTCATTATAACTGAACAGTGTGACTTGAACAGAGCTGCTTTAGGGCGTTTTCACACCTACAGTTTGTTTGCTCTGGTCCGAATCAGTTGATGAGTTTGTAAACTTGGAGCGTTTCCCCCTTGGTTCTGTTTCTTTTCACACAGAGAAAAATCCAAGCGAACCAAAATGCATCAGTACAAACCACATGAGAACGTTCAGTCCGCTTATTGGTCAGATTTGTCTGGGGCGGGAGCAAGAAAGTAAATACAGGAAGAAGGTCCTGTGTTCTGGACTAGTGCACATTGCTCTGCAACATGGAGTGTGATTATCTGGGCAATATACCAGGCAACACTGGACCAGCAGAATGCCAAATGCACTTCGAGGAAACATCTTGAAAATGCTATACTGGCTATACCTGCTGTACCTGCTGTATGTACCTGCTGTACCTGCTGTACCTGCTGTACCTGCTACAGGAGCCGTTTAGCTCAAACTTGCGGAGTAAATTGAGTTCACCTGGTAGTTGGGTCGGATCAAGGTTGGATCACATTCCCACCACAAACGAACCGCTCCAGAGTTAGTTCGGGACCGGACCGAGACCGCCTCCTCTAAAGGGTCTCGGTGCGGTTGTTTTGGTCCGCACCCGAGTGCGATTACTGTGTTCACACCTGACCAAACGAATCGCACCAAGGGGGAAAACCAACCAGAGTCCGATTCAACCGGACTAAAAGCGCAGGTGTGAAAACGCCCTTAGATTCCAGGACAGCAGCAGCTTCTAGGGGATGAGAAGACATTTTTTTCCTTGTTCATCATTCAGTGGAAAACATCACTGCTCTTCTGTGCATCAGGCTATCGGATAAAACTAATGAAATTAATCAAACTATTTGTACTTTCTACTGAACTTGCTTTAAGGTCTGATCTAAAACACAAAAAAAAAAGACCTGAACTTTCCATCATGTCTCAAACTCCATATTTGAACAGATCAAATCGACCAAACAAGCCTGAAATCACATATTGCCAATTTCTAAAGCAGCTGCTCTCTGCACAGCAGACGCTCGTATTTTCTCAAGGTTTTGTCAACAAGTTTAAACACTTTTATTTAGTCTGTGAAGAAAACTTAAGTCATGAAGCCTACAGACGTTACTCGACAAGATTATAAGATCTTGTCCCCATAGTATGAACCTAGATAGTTGAACTAGAGGTTAAAGGCAGTCTGTCGTCTTCAGAGTCAATAAGAAAGAGAATAAGTTCTGTTGGAATTTTGTAGCTCTCAAGTTTAAGATCTTTTATATTTAGATTTATCTAAGTTATGTCTAGATGTTTATCCTCAGTCTTATGTAGAACTCTTACATGAATGAGTAATAAACCGGTGAATTTTGATATTTGAATGGCAGCATCAGAGCTCATTAAAATGAGAACGCTTTATTCTTTTTTTTGGCTCTGGACACGGAGGGCTTGAAAAAACATTAAAGTGTAAAGTCTGTAAAATAAATTAGAAGTTATTAGCGGTAAAAAGCGACAGCTGGATTCTCGCAAATATGTGTTGACTAACGTCTTCAAGACTGGAACACACTGAAGGTAAGAGATTTTGTCAATTTCCAAATTTTGGGGGGCGGAGTTTAAAAGCAAACTCGTTCGTTCCTTTCTATTTCCTGAATGGTTTTGGCACTATGTTGTAGTGTGTAGGTGTGTGTGTGTGTGTGTGTAGGTGTGTGTGTGTGTTGAGTTGTACCAGTGAAGTTGACTCTGTCACGTTTTGTTTCTTAGCAGAGCTCGTCGGCGTCGAGGGCGTCCCCAGACAAACCCAAGCCGCCCGTCAGCGCCTCGGCTCCGCCCCCGGCCCCACCCCCGGCTCCGCCCCCCGAGCCGTTTGAATACTATGACGCTGGAAACCACTGGTGTAAAAACTGTAACGTCACCTCTGGTTCCATGTTTGATTTTTTCACGCACTTGCACAGCAAATCTCACAGAAAGGTTTGTCTGCTCGTGGCTTTTTTAATTTGAACCTTTTTTTTTTATTATTTTTGTACTGTGATAAAATATCTGCATCCACATGTTGGCACCATGCTCTGCATTTTGAGCTACACAGGACCAAGTCTTATTTGGCTTAAGTTTTACTTTTACTCTTAATTAGTTTCTGTCTTTAATATTTGATTTGATATTCCTACCTGTGCAGTTCTGTGCATATTGTCTACTTTTACATTCATGTTGTTCTGGCGCTTCACAGACGCAGGACCCCTACGACCGGCCCTGGGCCTCCAGCCCCTCCAAAACTGGCAAGAATTTACCTTCAGAAGAGAAGATGACCAAACCTGCTAAAGGTACTCCAGCTTCCTCATTGTCTCCTCTCATTAAGATCTGCTTTCTAATCTTCTTCACTGAACCGCTGAATTTTGTTAGCAATCTTCTACTTCCAGGTTCTGCTCGGTCTGGATCCCTGCTCCAGTTTTCTGTCTCTTAATGAACACAGTGCTTATGAAGTGAGAAAGACTCTCGGCTCGTATGCAGAGGGATTCCCGTCCGGATCGCCGATGTCAATCCATTCATTGTCTTTCATTTCTCATCCTCAAGTGGAGGTTATTGTAAATGTGATGCATTAGCTCTTGGAAAAGTGTTGTGAATACACAGTAACACTGTGCTAGTCCACCCAGTTACATACTGCCCAATATCATAATTTTACCACATTTCCAGCACTAACACAGTATTATTGAGCAGTTACAACACTTTTCCATAGGGCAAAAAACAGGTTACAACACTGGAATAAGACCATTGTAAAGTGTCACCATGTGTTGTTTGAATATTCTCATAGTAAACAGATTTTACTTCACTAACCTTCTCGTCTCATGACAGGTTCTGGACCTGGAGCTCTCCGTCAGGTAAACATCATTGACCGTTTTTTTACCGCCATCTTTCGATTTAAGTGTTCTCCTGTTTCTCTTCCTGCAGGTTCGGAGTTCTTGCTGCCTGTGAGGGGATTCTTCTGCCTGCTGTGTCGACAGTTTTTTGGCGATGGCATTTGTGCTGAAGAGCACGTCACAACGCACGCGCACAATGAGAAATATAAGGTATTTACCTCTGGAAGTAGAGACTTTCCACAGATGGTGATGGTAGATCTATTTATATAACCTCATTTCCTTTTTTATGTCACTGACACTTTGTTCCCGCTTCTTAAATTGAATTGTCAACAACATAAAAATTGGCCTTAAACTGGATGTAACTGGTGCAGAATTAGGCTGAATTAGGACAGTTAACTTGCAGTAAATAAGAAGATTTTTTTTATTCTTATTGCACTGCCATTGAAAACATAAATTAAAGTAAAATTAGAAGAATGCGGTTATACTTCCCAGTTTTTCCTTAGCCTTCCTAGATCCATTAGTTAGTCCTGACACTAGGAACGTTTACATGCACACTAATAATCCAACCTGATGAAGGCAATACTGTGTAGTTAATGTCACGTAATCACCTCAGTTTGATTATCCTAATCAGAGTAAAATCATAATTCGAGCTAGCATAACCAGTTTACCGCACCTAGGTTAGTTTGATTTTAATAAGGTTTTTAAATGTGTTTGTGTGTCAAAAAGGTCACAGAGGAAGTTGAGCCAGATGCAGTTTTACACAGATGACAACATGGCAAGTGTCGCGTGTTGCATGAGCACGTTACAGCGTATTCTGCATACAGCTAATTGCAGATAACACTGTCTGCGTCAAGGTGGAAGTGCATCAACCACACCTAAAAAAAATTCTGTTTTTGTGATATCGAGTTGGCTGCTGCATCACATCACTCTCTGAGTAAACTAACTCCACTGTCAGTTAAATCAGGTAAACCTGGGTTACAAATACCAGAGTACTGTGTGCATGTAAACGTACCCAGTGGATCCATCAGGTTTATACTACATATCCATGTTGTTTCCACTTAATTTGACATCACGGTTACCTAACTGCTCATTTAAGGGAATTAGGTTGGAAGTGTGCAAATGTCAAATAAGAGTCATTTTCCTGCATGTTTTTCATCACTGTTTAATGTCTTTTTGTTTAATGCCTCCTCCACCAGAAACAAATGTATGAGAATCCTCTGTATGAACAGAGGAGGAACCTGGATCGCCAGGCAGGACTGGCACTAGAGACGAGCGGAAAGAAACGCAAACATGAGGACGAAGAGGGAGGCAGCAAAGAAAAGGAAGAAAAGTCCAAACACAAAAAGGAGAAAAAGGACAAGGAGAAAAAAAAGGAGGAGGAGGATGGGAGGAAAGAGGAGAAATCCAAACTTAAAAAGGAGGAAGAGGACGATAAACCCAAGCCAAGCAGGAAAGAAGAGGATTTTAAACCTGCCAAGACGGAGGAAGAGGAGAGGCCTTTTTTCAGCAAGAAAGATGAAGATGAAAAGTATAAATGCAGCAAGAAGGATGATAAATACAGGTACACCAGAGAGGAAGAGGAGAGGTCCAAGTACAGCAAGAGAGATGAGGAGGAAAGGTACAAATATGGCAGAGAAGAAGAATACCGGTACCGGTATCGCAGGGAAGAAGAAGAGAGGTTCAGATCCGGCCGGGGCGATGATCGTCCCAAATATGGTTGGAGAGAGGAGGACGAGAAGTATAAATACGGCAAATACCCAGATTCCAGATTCAAATATGATAGGGAGAGAGAAGAGGGGAAACCTAAGGACGTTAAACCATTTAAAAAGCCTGAACAGCTGAAGGAGGAAGAGAAACCGGAGGCCAAGAAGCAGCCTGAGCCTCCACCAAAGCCCTACGACCCACCGAAAGTCCTGTGTGGTCCGAGCCCTGCCATGAGGGCGAAGCTTCGTAAGCAGAGCATCGAAACAGGCAAAGCAGCACCCATCGCTACCGTGACCACCTTTGGGAAGTTCACTTGGAAGAAGAAAGAGAACGTTCTGGCGAAGGAGGCGGAGAGAGTGGCCGCCGAGTTCCTTAAGGATGACGAGGCGTTGGTACCCCGCGAGCCGATCTCGGCGGAAGATTCATTTGCTAAGTCGGTGGCTGTCGCTAAGGAAATAGCTCAGAAGCTGGCAGGCCAGAGTACCGTACCTCCTCCTCCTCCACCGCCCTGGGTGTCCCAGGGCGGTGCTAACCGGGGCAGGATCCGGCCCAACCTTCCTGCACCTGCCGCCGTCCTGAGGAAAACGGCCATGATGGCTAAACCTGCACCTCTGAATACTTTCCTCTCCATCAGACCACAAAACGCAAGTATTCTAGGGCCTATGCCTATGTTTATTCCAAAAGACATCCCAGTAATGCCTCCAAGACATTGCCCTGTAACGTCTCCAAAAGATTTCCCTGTGATCCCTCCAAAAGACAGTCCTGTGTCTCCTCCAAAAGACAGTCCTGTGTTTCCTCCAAAAGACAGTCCTGTGTTTCCTCCAAAAGACAGTCCTGTGGTCCCTGACACCATCACGAAGGCTTCGTATGGTCAGGACGCACCATCAGAGGCTACATCTGAGGTTGTACAACAAGCCTCACCCACTGAGAAAATGATAAAGATCGAGTCTGACGTGGCGGCTCCAGGCGTTCCTGAGAGTGAGCAGACTCGTACGGTGTTCGTCAAGCCTCCACCTTTCATGAACACAGGTGATGGGGCTCATAGGTCTGAGAAACTGAAGACTAATCTGGCTGCAGCCAAAGCCCAGGATTTATTTGACATCTTCTACAGTAGCCTCGGCCAGTCAGGCCCTTCAGCCGTCACTAAACCAGCAACAGACACCAGAGCCGAGGGGAGTGGCATCAAAAAAAGTCAATCTCCAGCCCCACAGACCACAAAATCACAACCCAAGCCCCAAACCCAAACCCAGCCCAGGCCCCAAACCCAAACTCAGCCTCTCACGGCTCCAGAACTGAAGCCAAACCAACCACAAACCCAGCCCAAACTAGCCCCTCAAACTGAACCAGTCCGGTCCCTATCGGCTTTACAAACTAAGCCAATCCAACCTGAACCAAGTCAAGCTCAGCCCCAACCTAAGCCAGTACCTGAAAAAAGCCCAATTCAGCCTCCACCAGTTCCTAAATTGGAGTTGGCTCAATCCCAACTGGCTCCACAAACTGAACTGACCCAACCAAAACCAGCTCCACAAGCTCAGCCCCAACCCCTGTCCCGGCCTCAGAATGTACCCGAAAACCAGACTGAGCCTTCAGCTCCTAAATCTGAGCCAGTTCAGTCCCGACCCGCTCCACAAACTGAGCCTGTCGAACTCAAACTAACTCCAGAAACTAAACCCCAACCTCAGCCCCAGCCCAGGGCCGCTCCCCAAATCCAAACAGAGCCCCAACTGGCCCCAGACCCCCAGCCCCTGTCCCTTCCAGAGACCTATCACTCCCCTCCTGACCCAACTCCAATAACTGAGCCTGAACCTAAGCCATCCCCTAAAACTAAAACCAAAACATCCCCTCAGAGCAAGAAAACCCTTCCTCCACCCCGCCCGGTCCGGCAAACCCGATCCCAAACCAGATACCAGACCCGCCAGCAGCAGCTCCAGCAGAGCCAGCCGGAACTGGAACATGACACAGTTCTGGAAGGTCTCGGGATGGCTGCTACAGACCCGAAGGAGCTAGAGATGGATCACGGGGCCGGGTCCCAGCCCGAGGAGGCGACGCTCGGCGACGCCCCCGCTAACATGGAGACTGACGAGGCCACAACCATCACCCCCGAAACCCTGGGCCTGCCCTCGGACATGATGTGTCTGGGCTTTGAGTACGATTTCAACTTTGAGTAAGAGTTGACTCCAACATACAGCAGGCTGGGGGACGGGGTTTTCTTTTTAATCCATGGACACATCCAGGATGTTCAGTAAATGATAATAAACCACAATCTTCTCTCAATAATTTACCGGACTTGTAGGCAGCTGGAAGTGGAGTTGGTGAGTGGAAGTCACACAACAGACTTGACTTCACAAACATTTGACCATAATGTTAAAAGATCGCAGTGCTGTCTTTGTCGAGCCTTTTGAGGTAGAATTTATTCCTCATTCTCTCAGCAATCCTTTTCTTTCTCCTCTTAAAGGTAACGTACTGTATACTGTTTGTTGACATTTGTTTTGTTTTTTTCTATCCAAGTTCAGACTTATGAGTCAATTTCTCCTTTTTTTCCTCTTTAAATGATGACAAGGTGTTTTGATACAGGGACAAGAGTTCTTACGGTTATGAAGAAAACTGCGGTTGGTAAAATAAACCCAGCATGGACCAAAAGCTTTCCCTGACGGATGTGTTTGTTTGACAGCTGCACCGTATAACATGTTCCCCTTTACAGCACCGTCGCCGAAGAGGAGATACACAAACACGTTCCTAGAAATACATCACTTTTTATTCCTTGTGTTTCATGGACTACCGTGCTCAGTATCACTCTGTGTGGCTCAGAATAGAAACAAACTGCTTGTCCTGTAAAAGTTGTTGCTTAAGTAGAGTTTTAATAAAATCTAGTGGGAAAAAACTGCGCTTCCTCATCCTCTGTCATTATTATACTGAAAATACATGGAAACATTTGAATAGATTTAATTGGATGGAAGAAATAGGAAGAAATAGACAAATGTATTCTCTAATTTCCACAGTGGTTGTCATGATTAACATGCATTTGTTTATTTTTACAGGGACAATGCACAATTTTAAATAAATTGCACCAGAGTTAGCTTCCAGCTAATTTGCATCTGTTCATAAGATCCAGCATGAACAACACTGTAAGATACAGAATAGCACATAGAGGTAAAACAAAGGTATGAAGAAATATGAAGCTGAAGATGACATTTTCACTGTGATATGTGAAACTTAGTAGATCTATACAACTGTAGATCTGAAGCAGAAGCCAAGATGAAGCTGAAATCGATTCACATGACGTTTCAGTGATGTGAAACCTTACTGTATCTGAACAACCACAACACACAAACCATACAGTTTGTACTGTACGTTCTTGTCTGATGTAATGATGCTGATTTCACATGCTTCAGTCTCATGGACAGTTCAGTTTATTTTGTGTGACTCTTCCTCCATTAGATAGTAATGGTTTGTGTGTGTGTGTGCTTGGCAATATCAGTTGGATATTTAAAGTATTTTATCTGTAGTTTTGCCACATGTTCATGGTATTTTTCCAAACTGCACTGTGGAGTGTGAGGATGTGGATTCAGTCTGCAGCTGCATCAGAGTCTCCTGCAGAGAAGGTAAGAGCAGACTGTTGGATCAGATGAAGTCTAGTTTCTAATAGATGAAATATGGACGAAATCATATCGCGATAATCATTTTTTTCAATTAGGAAATATATATCAGGCTATGGCTTACATCAGTAAAATCACATGTTAAATCAAATTAATGTTCATCCCATTGAACTGAATGGTAATGTTGGTGTGAAGTCAAACAACTGAAATTTTCAAATTATATTCCTTAAAATGTTTCATACCTCATTTTGTCAGAGTTTTCAAATATAATTGGTAACACTTTACAATAAGGGTCACTAAGTTAAGGGTTAGTTAATGCTTAATAAGCATTAACTAACCCTTAATTAAAAGTTAATGTGTCTGGTAATCATTTACTAATGGTGTTCATGTTAACTAAGGTATTAATTTATACATTATTTAATAGTCATCTTTATAAACTATTAATGTATAAATTAATACCTTAGTTAACATGAACACCATTAGTAAATTACACATTAGTAACTGTTAGTTAAGGGTTAGTTAATGCTTATTGAGCATTAACTAACCCTTAACATAGTGACCCTTATTGTAGTGTTACCATATAATTTGCTTATTGTTAATTTAGTCAGCAGAACTGTGTGTCATAATATCCCAAATCACCATATGATTCCACTGAAAGACCATAAAGCAGAATATTGAATTATGGCCCAGCGCTAGTTTCTAATGAAAGCCTTGACTGGGGGAAGTATTGATCCTGAGACGAGGATTCATCATCTGAACTGAGTCAGTGGGTTCAGCGGGTCGGAACAGGTGATAGAAATATGATTTATAGTGTGAGTTTACAATGTGAGAAGAGATATGAGAGTATGACTTTCTATCTGGTGCGGGTCTCATTTTTCTCCAAAGTAAAGATTATTTATTATACTTTGATCAAGTTGCTCTGGACAGTCTCAGCTTGTCTTCATGTAACAGCGAGAAGAGCTGGTCAGTTTTCTGCTTTTTGATTGAATAACATAAATGATTTATACCTGAAACACGATTTATCAGAAGAATCCTGAATGTCTCTCAGTTGTATGAAACTGCTGTAAAAAATAAAGTTCGACTTTACTGACTTGACGACTGAGTCTGTGGTGTTTCTGATGTGAATAAAGGATTGAAATCAGGTTGAAATGTGATTGCTGGAAATGGTTCATTTACAAGGATTTTAATGATTTGATTTAGATTTGTTGAGAGAATCTCACAGCCAAAGGGTTTAGGTTTTATTTTTGTGTAAAATTTCCTTCCTGGTTTCAATGCAGTTTGACCTCTGACCCTGAAGGACACGGCGCCTTACTGAGGCCCGCAACCAAATAATGTCACTTACTTTTGGTTTTTGGTGCTTCTAACATCTGGAGAAAGAAACAGCAGCTACTGAAGTCGTGATCCTGATGTTCATACAGGATTTTCATATCAACAGGAGACAAAAGTTTCCTCTCCAAACATTGCAAGATTAAGATTTTAATATTTATAATCCATCAATTACAACACAATTTACAATCTGTAGATGTGAGTGTGACAGACTGGTTTCTGGTGAAGAAGGTTCAGCACTAAACAGATTCACCAGAAATC
The DNA here is from genome assembly GCF_046629955.1 of Centroberyx affinis. Lineage (NCBI taxonomy): Eukaryota > Metazoa > Chordata > Actinopteri > Beryciformes > Berycidae > Centroberyx > Centroberyx affinis. Next base: position 97,603 of record NW_027278764.1, read on the forward strand.
ACATGATCTTATGATTTCAAGATTTCTCCTTCAGCTGGCTGAAGAGACTCAAGAGAAATCTCCCTTCAGGGATCAATAATCACAATAAAGTCAGTGTTATTGATAACCAGCAGGCTTCTTCCACACTGATGTTCACACACACACACACACACACACACACACACAACCAGAAGAAACACTTTCTGAAAAGCAGAGATTTGCTGGAAAGTCATGTTGGACATTTTTCAAATGGTTGGTGAGAGATAAGAGAAATTTAAATATGTGTCCAAACACTGTCTCAATGACCGCTTCATATTTTATTTTATCTTATTTTTTCCATTTTTAGTCATTTGAAAAAGCACGTTGAATAGTTTGGTTTCATACCACGGCCATGAAAATATTTTCTCTGTATGTAGGACAATGGCATCTGTCAATAGCAACAATATCAACAAAAATTGAAAAATTGTCCATGCAAGAACTGTAAGCAGCATCAAACACTCCTGTATCCAAACACTATCCTGACTCACTTAGATTTTGACAAAACATCATTACAGCCCTTCACAGCCTTGTATTTTCTGCTTTGTTTGAAATACTGGGACTTCAAGTGTGTAAGGTACCCAAGTAAATGTAATTTGGCATTATCAAAAAAATAAAGAAAGAAACACTTTCAGATATAGGCATATGTAAAGTACTTGCCTTGCTATACAGTATATAGAGTATGTCCAAGTATTTTATAATTTTTTTTTGAACAGCAAAGTTTGAATTAAATCACAAACAGCTTCTCATTTGACTCCCTTATTCTTCTAGATGTTATTCTACTCTTATGAGATTACAGATTAGATCAAATTAAACTTTATTGATTCCTGTGGGAAAATGAGTTCTGCAGCAGCAGACACAGGATTCAGCAGAGAAGAAACAGAACATATTGGAACATATTAAGCACAGAAATAAAATAAACAATAAAAATATAATATGAACAACTGTGGTTAAATAAACAGACAGAGTGAAAGTGTGGGAAGAGTCTGCTGATAAAAACTGAAGTGCATCAGTTAAAGCAGCAGGTGGCGCTGAAGACTGAAAGCGACCCGGATCAGTCTGAAGGATGAAGAGACTTCTGCTGTTTTATTAGAAGAGCCGAGACTTCACATCATTCAGCTGTAACCACAACAAGAAAATCACATTCTAACAAAGTCTTCATTAAACATCTTTGATCATACATGGATAGAAATACAGGGACATTTGAATTCCTAGACTATGAGACCATGAAGTCTTCAGGCTGGACTGTGTTCCACAGAGATTTTAGGTTTTATTCAGAAGAATTTGATCAGAATCAAACCAAGCAGAGTCCAGACTGTGGACGGCAGCAAACTGATCCCAGATATGAAGAAATACATTTATCTTGTGTAACTCCAAGTCCAGTTAAAGACCACTGTCTGTCTCCACACTGTCCCACCAGTCTCCAGCAAATTCAAGGGTGGAAGAAACTAGTTACAGTTACTGTCCAGCTCACCTGGACTCAGCTGGTCTCCCCTGGACTCAGCTAGTCTCACTTGGACTCTGCTGGTCTCACCTGGACTCTGCTGGTCTCACCTGGACTCAGCTGGTCTCACCTGAACTCAGCTGGTCTCACTTGGACTCAGCTGGTCTCAACTGCTCGGTCTGTTCAGGGAACAACCATTTGCTACATCTGAACAGAAAATGGACTGAAGGGAAACTCCTGAGAGTCTGAGCAGGACCGGACCGGGTGAGTCCAGTCCATCAGGTTGAAGGTGTTTGTTGCTGGGAAGAAGAGCGGAGTCCTGCAGCCTCACCCTCCACAGCGCACACAGCCCGCCTGGCCAATCACAAAAATCCTTCGGCCCGTCTCTAGGCAGATTGACACGTCGGGAGCCAATGGGGTTGTCCGGGCCTGGAAGGGCGCAGGGAGCTGAGGCTGACCGAGCGACAGCATCCGAGTCCCGGGGAAGAACATCACGGATCCTCCGTGAAAACCCTCCAACGTCCTCAAAATGCCGAACAAAACCAAGAAGGAAAAGGTGAGGCGGGCGGGGTTTAGCGACAAGACTCCGTTTCCACCTGCAGAGAGGTTCAGGGGTTTAGGGGTTTAGAGGTTGGCCTTGAAGCTGCCGCTGCCTTTGGCTGCCAAAGACTTTTAACGGTATATTTTGAACGGCTAGCAGCTAACGCTAGCTAACCTGCTAAGGCCTAACAGAGCACAGCTAAGCTAACTACATAGTCGCTAGCTAACATTTCCTAGCGTGAAGAAGCTGTTTTCAGCAGTGTTCAGACAGGCTGGGTCACAGCGCCTCACTGCCTGTGTTCAGGTTCAGGTTCAGGTTCAGGTTCAGGTTCAGGTTCATGTTAATGAATGTTAATGTCAGCTGAAGCAGTGATGTGTTCACTGTTAGCTGTTTCTGGGTGTTTCTGTGCTAACAGTCTGGCTGCCTTCTCTCTGAATAATTCATCTGGTAGAAGCAGCTTTGCTTCAGTATGTAAATGTCTCAGCTGAAGCTGTGAGCCGGTCTGCTCATGCATGTGGACTGAAGTAAAGTGTTCAGTCTATAATGTGAGTCAGCTTAGCATCCAGACCGGAGAGCCGGGTTGACAGCTAGCTGTTAGCTCATGTGTTGCTCAGACGCGTCAGGTCCTGAACTCAGTCCATCCTCTAACAGGCTGAGCAGGGTGTTCTGACTGTCTGTCTGACTGACTGACTGTCTCTCTGTCTGTCTGTCTGTCAGTGTGTCAGACTCAGGCTGACTGTCTGCTGCTCCCACACTGTTTTACATTGAATCAGCTGACCTGCGGTCTGAGGAACTGATTAATGAATTTTTAAGCTGACAGACATCAATCCACTAAACTCTGAACTGCTGAAGTCCCCGAGTCTGAGATCAGTTAGCATCAAAACTAGCAGCCTGACGACTGGCTGCATGTTATCTGGTCAGTGTGAGACATGATGATGTAGGGACTGACTGGATGTTATATGATATATGATCAATGTAATCGTTCATTGCTCTTTATTGTAAAGATAAAAACTAGTTAACATGTAGACTGACTGAGGCTTGTCAGTCTGGTCAGAGTGTCTGACAGACAGACAGGAGAGTTTCCTCCACAGACAGACAGGCAGGCAGAGAGAGAGAGACAGACAGGCAGGCAGACAGACAGGCAGACAGACAGAGGGTTTCAGTGTTTCTACACATCAGACCAGTGAGTCCATTTGTTCTGTTCTGTCAACAGGAAACGACCAAATCTGCCAAAAGCACCAAGAACAGTAACAGCAGCAGCGGGAAAGATGCTGCAGCGGAGAACTCAGACGAGGTGAGAGAGCTGCCCCCCCCCCCCCCCCCCCCCCCCCCCCCCCACACACACACACACACACACACACACACACACACACACACACACACACACACACACACACACACACACACACACACACACATACACACACACACACACACACACACACACCATCCTCACCCTGAAGGAATTTGACTTTTCTCATCACATGCTCTTCATGGTGTTTCTGAGTCTCCACCACACAAACAATCAGCTGCAGGCTGCAGGGAGAACTGGTTTCCCTCAGTAGAGCTGCTGCTGCTCAGTCTCATCGTTTAGTTTAGTCTCATCATTTAGTTTCAATCTCATCATTTAGTTTAGTCTTATCATTTAGTTTAGTCTAGTTTAGTGATAAACAGGCAGGAAGCTGTTTGTTCATCAGAATGAAACAAAGCACTGGCTCCCTGACAGTCAGCTGGTGAAGTGAGCGCTGTAAAATAGTAGAAACCATGGGGAAAGCACAGTAAAGCCCTAAGGCTGAAACATTTTCCCAATCAACAGAAAATTAATTGATTATCATTTTGATAATAAAATACCAAACATTTGCAGCTTCACCGATGCTATCTGCTGCTTTTCTGTTTCATCTCTTTATGAAATGAACACTTTGTGTTTTCTGGCTGCTGCTCAGACTGAGGGAGAAACCTGAAGAATCACTTTGGGCTCTGGGAACTGAGATGGATATTTTATAGACTAAATGATTAATCAAGAAAATAATCAATAGATTGAAAATAATGGTTAGTTGCAGCCATACGGTGGAGTGGTGTTTTAATGCAGTGGGACAGAGAGACCTGGACAGTTTGTTTTGCCGGGAGCTGCTGCCTCTGACTGGTTTGCTTGGGAAGTCTTCGCAATAAAATCCAATCAAATCCAGTATTGATTTTATATCGATTTTAAAGACTTCCAGTCCGTCTGTTCTGCAGTGAGGATCCAGCACAGCACAGCTCCTTCCCTCCTGTCACCAGCCAGACAGCTGGAGCAGGACAACACAACACAGTACAATAGAATAGAATAGAATGTAAACCCCGGCTGGTACAGCATGTGTCTTGTGTCTGTCCAGTCTGAGTCTAACTGAACCAGTGAGGAGTCTACTGGAACCAGTGAGGAGTCTAACTGGAACCATTGTGGAGTCTAACTAAACCAGTGTGGAGTCTAACCAGTGAAGAGTCTAACTAAACCAGTGTGGAGTCTAACTGGAACCGCTGAAAAGTCTAATTGAACCATTCAGGAGTCTAACTGGAACCAGAGAGGAGTCTAACTGGAACCAGACCGGAGTCTAACTGGAACCAGAGAGGAGTCTAACTGGAACCAGTCAGGAGTCTAACTGGAACCAGTCAGGAGTCTAATACAGACAACAACTCTGCAAAAAAACAGGCTTTGGGAAGAGTTTTGTGCCCTCAGCAGTCAGTGCCTTAAATAGCCTGGACTGTAACAGACTTGTGTTGTTGTGATGTTCTTGTTTGGTTTATACTCTGTTTTGTGCGTTACTTGTTTTTGAGTGTTTGATTGTGTACAGACTGTGAAAACAAATTTCCTCTATAGAGGACAATAAAGAATTACTGGAACCAGCGAGGAGTCTTAACTGGAACCAGTGAAGAGTCTTAACTGGAACCAGTCAGGATTCCTAACTGAACCAGTGTGGAGTCTAACCAGTCTAACCAGTGAGGAGTCTAACTGAACCAGTGTGGAGTCATGCAACAATTTCAAAGATTTTACTTAGTTACAGTTACAGTTCATTTAAGAAAAATCATTCCACTGAAAGAAATTATCTGCAAATGAGAAATGCTCAGGAACAGGCATGTAAACAAATCTGCATGTGCATGGGATATTTTATTTTAGCTGATGAAACATGGAACCTAAAGTTTACATGTTGCATTTATATTTTTGTTCAATATAAAATCATATCAGGAGGGAAAGAAGGAAGCAGGAATGATACTGAGAACAAGAGAAACAGAAGAGCTGCTGGAGGGAGTTCAGCTGTGTGTGTGTGTGTGTGTGTGTGTGTGTGTGTGTGTGTGTGTGTGTGTGTGTGTGTGTGTGGTTATTCTGTTCAGGCTCAGCTTGGCCTTTTACTGCCGCCACTCTCATTTTACACACAATGACTTTTAATGAAGTGCTGCTGATCAGATTCAGGTTTCAGACTCCAGATTCACTTTCTGAAGACGGACAGACGACGCTGAGAAGAGGCGGGACCTTGGTGCTGTCAATCACACGTTGTTGGGCGTGTCTGTGATGGTGGCCACGCCCCCTAACGTCTCTCTCTTCTCTGGTGGATCTCTCCCTGTATGATGGTTGAACGTCTCTCGGTGCAAAATGGCGGCTCTAGAAAGAAGCCCTCGCTCTTTGATCCTGAGGGACTGACACCAAAACCTGACGTTTACCGCTGAGGTTTTACATCCTGAAACATTTTCTCATATCAGACTGGAAACATCTGGAGGTGATGTCACCTCGTCTACGATTGGCCGGTTATCCACCAAGAAGAAAAACACAACAAACTACTGGATGGAGCCAGAGATAAAAAGAACATCACCAACAGCTGATTAAAAGAGTTTTTCCTCTAAACTGTGTGTGTGTGTGTGTGTGTGTGTGTGTGTGTGTGTGTGTGTGTGTGTGTGTGTGTGTGTGTGTGTGTGTGTGTGTGTGTGTGTGTGTGTGTGTGTGTGTGTGTGTGTGTGTGTGTAGATCAGGGACCCATGGGTGCTGGGCCGGCAGGGTGCTGGGTGAACAGCTATTGATCGAGGCTATTTTGGGTTTGGCTGCAGTCCTGCAACACGACACACAGCCAGCCTGCTGCTGTGTGCCATGTGCATCAGATCAATACGCAGCCTGATCATGTGAATTGATCAGTCTGAGTCTATGGATGGAAAACACTTTTGCTTACTGGATGGCTGTGTGATCTGTAGAAACTCTGACAGGCTGCAGAGGAACAACCAGCTTCACATCATCATGCAAAATCATATGGAAAGATTTTGTTTTTCACAGTTAATAATCACAGAATTTGTAAACATTTAAAGTCACGATGAAACGACATTTTGAGAGCAGCTCGCTTCCATAATTTGACGCATTTCCTGTTGAAACAGGATGTTGGGGGCGGGGCTTAACGAGGGGAGGGATCATTCAGAAGCGTCTGGTGGTGTAAACCAATGGGATCGCAGTAACTGTTCGAGAGAGAAAGGCAGGTTCACGTTTCATTGTGACTTTAATTTCATTTCTTTTTTTCGTTTCCTGCAGCTGAAGAGTCAGGATGTTGAAATAAGAGGCAGAAGGTGCAGGAACATGTTTTTACCCCAGTTAGTGCTGAGTGATGTCAACGAGTCAGCATTTCTCCCACAGCGCAGCCGAGGACATCACAAGGCAAATTCTGTCTGTCAGTCAGTCAGTCAGTCAGTCAGTCAGTCAGTCAGTCAGTCAGTCAGTCAGTCAGTCAGTCAGTCAGTCAGTCAGTCAGTCAGTCAGTCAGTCAGTCAGTCAGGTAACACTTAGTGAGATGATGCACTTCGTCAGTTGGCCTCTAGAGGGCGTCTTTGACAGTGAGCTGCAGTGTTTCCATACAGAGGCACAAAATCAGAAGTTGCTCAGTGTGTATAAATGGATCTAAATGGATCTCTGATGGCCTGATGTGACATCACATCCTGTCTGTAATGTGGAGATGTACAGACAGCAGACTGAACTCAGTCCACAGAGTCTCCCGCTGTGAAAAAGTGAAACTTAACATTCCACAGTCAGAAACTGATCTGCAGTCAGTAACTGGTCTTCTGCCTGCACACTGCAGATGGTAGGTGACGTCATCTTGTGGTGTTTAAAGGAAAAGTTCACCCAAAAATGAAACTTCTGTCCTCATCTCCTCCCCCTCATGCCAGGTGAAACTCAGGTGAAGTTTGTCCATATAACACACAGGGAGGCTGCAGCACAACTCCATAGCAGCCTTCTCCAAAACAACTGAAGTCAGTGGGGACCAGTTCTTCAGAGTTCCACAAAGACCTACAGTATATTTACACCATCATTTAGTGCAAATCTGAACTACAGCTGATCGATTTGCAACAAATAATGGTGTCTAGGTCTTTCTATTCACAGTGTGATTGTTTGTCTGTTGTTGTTTTGGAGCTCTAAAGAACAGGTCCCCATTGACTTCAGTTGTTTTGGAGAAGGCTGCTACCAAGTTGTGCTGCAGCCTCCCTGTGTGTTATATGGACTAACAAACTTCACCTGAGTTTCATCTGGCATGAGGGGGAGGAGATGATGACAGGATTTATATTTTTGGGTGAACTATTCCTTTAAGTAACGTTAGTGGAGTTAGGTCATTGAACCGTGTGGCAGTGCTTCAGTGCAGAGAACTGAACACTGTGGGTCTGAACAGGATCTGTGCTCGTTTTCTATATCCTGATACAGCTCACTTATGAAAACTCCCATGTTAAATAATCAAATTAATATTCATGCCATTGAACTGAATGGTAATGTTTGGTGTGATGTCAAACAAAACTGAAACTTTCAAATAATATTCCTTATGATGTTTCACACCTCATTTTGAAGTGTTTAGAAACAGAATGTGTTTGTTCTCATCAGTTCAGACAGCAGAACTGTGTGTCATGGTTTCCCCAAATCACCAGATCAGATCATCACCATGATTCACTGAAAGATGATAATCCAGAATATTGAGTTATGGCTCGGCTCTAACGCTGAATCATCAGGACCAACCGTGAGCACAATATCCAAAACCTAAGCAGCTGAGACAGGACTCCAGGTGATGCTGGGTTAGAGGAGACCGGACTAACCGAGCAGAGCCAGTGTCTGGCTGGAGGTGAAAGGTCAGAGGTCAGAGGTCAAAGCTGTGGCTGCTGACCTGCAGTGTGGCAGCAGGAAGTGATTCATTAAAGGAAAAATCTCATAAAACACTTTACAACCTGCATTCCTGAGTCCACTCTGTTGTTGAAGTATAATTTCTCCTCACAGTGAAACCGTGTGTGTGTGTGTGTGTGTGTGTGTGTGTGTGTGTGTGTGTGTGTGTGTGTGTGTGTGTGTGTGTGTGTGTGTGTGTGTGTGTGTGTGTGTGTGTGTGTGTGTGTGTGTGTGTGTGTGTGTGTGTGTGTGTGTGTGTGTGTCTGTGTGTGTGTGTGTGTGTGTGTGTGTGTGTGTGTGTGTCATTAAATACCAACCACTCCTAAATACCACCTTAGAGCTAGGTTATAGGTGCAGACTACTTGTTTTCATATTTGGCAGCCTAGGACACACTCACAGGTTGGTTGTAAGAGGGCTTCAACAACTTGGGATGCCCAGAAAGGCTAAACGGCTTGCAAAGTACTGTGCTGTCTCTGCTGTTATTGGCAGCCGCCAGATATGGTGGAGACGCTGCTACTTATACCATGAGAACTGAGTATTATGTTTTGTATTGTTAAGATCTATGCCACTGGTCCATGATTTTGTGAATGTACTTTACTGCACCTTCAATATTTGTGTCCTTGTACGTTTTCTTCTATGTGGACATAAATAAATTGTTAAAATGTGTGTGTGTGTGTGTGTGTGTGTGTGTGTGTGTGTGCAGGCCCAGCAGCAGAGCGGCAGTAAGCGTCCCAGTAACAGCACCCCCCCCCCCACCCAGCTCAACAAGATCAAGTACTCCGGCGGTCCGCAGCTCGTCAAGAAGGAGCGCAGACAGAGCTCGTCCCGCTTCAACCTGACCAAGAACAGAGAGCTGCAGAAGCTGCCTGCTCTCAAAGGTACTGATACTACTGCAGTACTACTGCAGTACTACACTGTACTGCAGTACTACACTGTACTGCAGTACTACGATACTACTATACACTACAACACCACAGAGAGCTGCAGAAACTACCTGCTCTCAAAGGGGAGATTTTATTTATCCTAAATTACATCAAATTACCACAAATTTCTACTTGATTTGATTTCTATAATTTGATCTCACTCTTCAAGCACTGGAGGAAACGACGGCTGTTTGGTGTCATTTTCTCATTCTGCTGTTTCCAGGAAAACAGGCTGAGTGTGGAGAAGAGAAACACCTGAAATAAAACAATAAAAAAAACAACAACACATTGTTCCTACAAATATGATTATTTTAGTTTTTCCCTCGGTGCAGCCAAGCTCATCATGAGGCTGATTCAGGTCAGTCAGTCAGTCAGGTAACGCTTAGTGAGATGATGCACTTCGTCAGATGGCCTCTAGAGGGCGTTTTTGACTGTGAGCTGCAGTGTTTCCATACAGAGGCACAAAATCAAGTTGGTCAGTGTGTAGAGAAATGGATCTAAACGGATCTCTGATGTGTCTGATGTGACATCACATCCTGTCTGTCATGTGAGAAGCACAGACAGCAGACCAGCAGCAGTGAACTCAATCCACAGAGTCTCCACAGAGTGTGAAAACTAAAGTGAAACTTAACTTAGTAACTCGTCTTCTGCTAACTCGTCTTCTAACAGTAGGTAATGTTATTATCTTGTGGTATTTCACCCTCTAGACCCCAGTAGAATTCTAGAATGTTGTTGCAGTTCACTGAGAATTCTCACTTAAATCAGCATTTTCTTGCTCATTCCAAACAAACAGCTCTATCTCAAAAATAAAAAGAAACTGACAATCAGAAGTTTTTCCATTCAAAAAAACACAACTTCCCCTTTAATTTGGTACCAAATACATGGCAAGGCGACTCGGGGCGTCCATTACTTCAGTGTCAACATTCACAGTCTGACAACAAAACAGATCCTTCCTATCTTGGGTGATGATAAGCTTTCAAAATCCATACAAAACCTCCAGAGCTTCAGCCCACACAGTAATAAGAAATAAGACCAGACAGTAATAGTCGCCAAACTTATATGGATAAAAGTCTCTGGACCCGGTCAGTCCTCCTCCAGACTCTTCGGCCTCTGCCTCAGGAAAACAGCGTCCGTCTGCGGCGGAGAGAGCAGGAAGGTCCTGCTGTGAGTGAAGCTGATCTTCTGTCTTGTTTTATCGAACAAGAACAAGCGATTTCAATAAAATGTTAACTCACTAGGTCTTTGTAACTTTCCACTCCACACGGCGGGTCAGGTTCTGTCTCACAGCATCTGACAGCTTCCAGAAGGTTTTAAAAGCCGGCGGAGACATTTTTAAACGATTTAAAAATGACGGGCGCTCTCAGGTGCTATGGGGTCTAGAGGGTTAAGTAACATTATGGAACTAGGTAACTGAACCGTAAGATGGGATATGGGCCCAGGTGCAGTCTGCCTCTGACAGAGAAAACTGAAGACAGAGAAACTGACTCAGTGATGCTGCTGTCAGGACACAACAGACCTGAGACTGTTTCCATCAGCTGCTGTAACTGCTGCATCCTGTGACCGGAGAGTTCCTGTCTGTCTGTCTGTCTGTCTGTCTGTCTGTCTGTCTGTCTGCCTCTCTGTCTCTCTGTCTCTTTCTCTGTCTGTCTGTCTCTCTGTCTGTCTGTCTGTCTCTCTGTCTCTGTCTCTCTGTCTGTCTGTCTCTCTGTCTCTCTCTCTGTCTGTCTGTCTCTCTGTCTGTCTGTCTGTCTCTCTGTCTCTGTCTCTCTGTCTCTCTGTCTCTCTCTCTGTCTGTCTGTCTCTCTGTCTGTCTGCCTCTCTGTCTCTCTGTCTCTCTACCTCTCTGTCTGTCTGTCTGTCTCTCTGTCTGTCTGTCTGTCTCTCTGTCTGTCTGTCTGTCTCTCTGTCTGTCTGTCTGGATCTATTTCTATTTGAACCTTTATTCAGAGCCTCTCGGTGTCCTCCAGGTCTTCTTACTGTCGCCATGGAAACCGTTTTCCGAGTGTAAAGCAGAGCAGTCAGCTGATAGCAGGTCAAAGGTCACACCACAGAACAGACCTCCTGAGGGTGTGTGTGTGTGTGTGTGTGTGTGTGTGTGTGTGTGTGTGTGTGAGCGATCATAACTGGTCACGCTCCAATCGATCAGCCACAGATCATAATCTAAGTAGGTCATTGATCAGCTGATCACTTAAAAAACATTTTACAACCACAGAGCCAGTCACAAAAACAGAACAAAGCCCTAAAGAAGGGGGACAGGAAAAAAGAGCATAAATAAATCACAAGGGCACAAGTCCACTATGGGTTGAGGGCACAAAGCTCTTTGTTGATTTGTTGAAATCTCCTGAACCAACAGATCGTCTTTAAATGGACGACATTCTTGGTCAGTTGGTAAATGTTTGCTAACATGTAGAGGCTGACTGTCTGCAGCATCATGTGACTGAAGAGACGCCAGAGCGGCCGATACGTCCGTCACTAGTGATTGGTTCAGATACGTGGGTCACTAGTGATCGGTTCAGATACGTGGGTCACTAGTGATCGGTTCGGTTCAGATACATGGGTCACTAGTGATCGGTTCAGATACGTCCGTCACTAGTGATCAGTTCAGATACGTGGGTCACTAGTGATCAGTTTGGAGAAAATCAACCCCCGACACAGAAAACGGGAAATCTCAGCTGGATGATGGAGTGGAACCAGATGGAAGTTCAGGCTGAACATCAGGCTGCATGAAGCTGCTGCTGTCAGACAGTCTGGATCAAAAGTTTCAGTCAGAGATCAGCTGATCAGCCTGAGGCTGCTTCCCTACCCACAATGCCTTCATTCTGGGTGGGGAAGCAGTGTGTCTGCTGTGTGTTGCAGCATCTATTCATAACTGGTAATTTGTCAATTAACCACCTGACCAACCCTGATTAACTTTAAGGGTTAAAGTGATCGTCCTGGACTTCCTGTTTTTGGTGTTTCTGCTCTGCTCTTCCCACAGATCACCTGTCAATCAAACAGTGTGGGTGGAGCTTGTATTTCCTGTTGATGCAGTCTGAGTTTCTCTTCTCTCTGTCTGTTCAGCCGTGGTGGCTCTCACTGCTCACACTAACGACCCAGTTCTTCTTCTTCTTCTTCTGTTGATTCCAAACAAACCGGAAACGTAAAACGCATCACTTCCTGTGCGGCAGGACAGAGAGACCAGACTCCGGCTGTTCAGACCAGACAGAGGAGAAGATTCATGATCTGGAGATAGACTGGATCACTGTGGAGTTAGAGAGAGAGAGAGAGAGAGAGAGAGAGAGAGAGGAGAACAGATATAAATACTGAGTGTCCCCACAGTGAGTCTTCCTGTGGTGTGAAGTGCGTCTCGGTCTCAGCTCGGTGTCCTCCCCCTCAGATGCCCCGCCCCTCGACAGGGAGGAGCTGTTTGTGCAGAAGCTGCGGCAGTGCTGCGTCCTGTTCGACTTCGTCAGCGACCCGCTCAGCGACCTCAAGTACAAGGAGGTGAAGAGGGCGGGGCTTAACGAGATGGTGGAGTACATCACACACAACAGCGACGTGGTGACCGAGTCCATCTACCCCGAGGCTGTCATCATGGTGAGACACACACACACACACAGAGCTGGGAGGTTGTGGATCTGGTTCTGGTTCTGGGCTGCGTTTCCCAAAAGCATTGTAAGCCTAGAGGCTGGGAGACATTACGTGTTTTTGAAGCACGATTTGGCAACGATTTGTGATCGGGCAGAGTGCGGTAGTCCATGGTAGTCCAGGGTAGTCCCAGGTAGTCCAGGGTAGTCCAAGGGTAGTCCATGGTAGTCCAGGGTAGCTCAAGGTAGTCCAGGGTAGTCCAAGGTAGTCCAGGGTCGTCCAGGGTAGTCCATGGTAGTCCAGGGTAGTCCAAGGGTAGTCCATGGTAGTCCAGGGTAGTCCAGGGTAGCTCAAGGTAGTACAGGGTAGTCCAAGGTAGTCCAAGGTAGTCCAGGGTCGTCCAGGGTCGTCCAGGGTAGTCCAAGGTAGTCCAAGGGTCGTCCAGGGTCGTCCAGGGTAGTCCAGGGGAGTTCAGGGTAGTCCATGGTAGTCCAGGGTAGTCCAGGGTAGCTCAAGGTAGTCCAGGGTCGTCCAGGGTAGTCCATGGTAGTCCAGGGTAGTCCAGGGTAATACAAGGTAGTCCAGGGTAGTCCACGGTAGTCCAGGGTAGTCCAGGGTAGTTCTGGGTAGTCCATGGTAGTCCATGGTAGTCCAGGGTAGTCCAGGGTAGTCCATGGTAGTCCAGGGTAGTTCTGGCTAGTCCATGGTAGTCCAGGGTAGTCCATGGTAGTCCAGGGTAGCTCAAGGTAGTCCAGGGTAGCTCAAGGTACTCTAGGGTAGTCCAAGGTAGTCCAGGGTCGTCCAGGGTTGTCCATGGAAGTCCAGGGTAGTCCAGGGTAATACAAGGTAGATCAGGGTAGTCCAGGGTAGTCCACGGTAGTCCAGGGTAGTCCACGGTAGTCCAGGGTAGTCCAGGGTAGTCCAGGGTAGTCCATGGTAGTCCAGGGTAGTTCAGGGTAGTCCAGGGTAGTCCAGGGTAGTCCAGGGTAGTTCTGGCTAGTCCATGGTAGTCCAGGGTAGTCCATGGTAGTCCAGGGTAGTCCATGGTAGTCCAGGGTAGTCCATGGTAGTCCAGGGTAGTTCAGGGTAGTCCATGGTAGTCCAGGGTAGTCCAGGGTAGTCCATGGTAGTCCAGGGTAGTCCAGGGTAGTCCAGGGTAGTCAAGGGTAGTCCAGGGTAGTCCAGGGTAGTCAAGGGTAGTCCAGGGTAGTCCAAGGTAGTCCAAACCCTAACCCTAACCCTCACGATTAGATCAAACATGTTTGATTTTTTCGGGGTCTTTGCAGGATCATGGTTTGCACTCGTCAAAGACTCAAATCTTAACAACAATTTTCAATAGCGAATGAAAACAGAGATTGCGACAGAGGAAGCAAGAGGGAAGTTGTTTGGAGGAGCGGCTCTCCAGAAAGCTGCAACACCAGAGACCAAGTGATCAGCCCGATCCCAACAGGCAGGATCTGAACGGGCACTGAGCGAGTCACAATGAAGAAATGATCCTGAGGCGGCTTTAGTTGGACTGCCAGTGATGATTGTAGTCTACAGTAGAATGGGCAGACACACACACACAGTTCAGAGCAGAATCTGGACTTCAGTTTATGATTTGATGAACTTAGGAACCGGGTCTAACACAGAGTGGGAGACCTGTGGCTGGTGAGGCCAGAGGAGAGGAAGGAAACCTTCGTAACTACTAAGAGCGAACACGTTATTGGGAAATGCGGTCCTGGTTCTGGGTCCGGTTCCGGTTCTCACTGCTGCCTGTTCTCCTCAGTTCTCGGTCAACCTGTTCCGGACTCTGCCTCCCTCCTCCAACCCGACCGGAGCAGAGTTCGACCCGGAGGAAGACGAGCCCACACTGGAGGCTGCCTGGCCCCACCTGCAGGTCTGTGTGTGTGTGTGTGTGTGTGTGTGTGTGTGTGTGTGTATGTGTGTGTGTGTGTGTGTGTGTGTGTGACAGGTCAATTCATGACTGAACTCATCAATCCAATTCATCTCTCTCTCTCTAGTTGGTATACGAGTTCTTCCTTCGCTTCCTGGAGTCTCCAGACTTCCAGCCCAACGTCGCCAAAAAATACATCGACCAAAAGTTTGTACTGTCGGTAAGATCTGACCTCTGACCTCTGACCTCTGACCTCTGAAGAGAAAATAAATGAAATGGTAGAAATGGCACAGTGGCTGTCTGTCAGATCAGATAAACAGTGTGTTGTAATATCTACAGGTAATACATGTAATATAGGTTTGTAACACAGCTCCCAGATCAGTG
>NW_027278764.1:120000-132500 GCF_046629955.1 Centroberyx affinis
GTGATGTGCCGTCTGTATGGGGTCCATGTTTCTGCCCCATAGAACAAGGTGGAGACACATACCACACTGTACACGGCAAACCTTGGTGCTAACCTTCAGATTTTTGTTTTCAAAAACCCTTGTAAGGAGGCGCCCAAAGGCTGAGGAGGCTTCGTTGATGCGGTTGTTTATTTCACTGTCAAGGGAGCAGTCCGGGGAAAGTGAGGAGCCAAGATAAGTGAACTGGTCCACCACTTTCAGTGGGACACCATTGATTTGGAAGCTGGGGGGTGAGGAAGGTTACTCTGTGAGTCGAGCTATGACTTCAGTTTTTTGTATATTGATTTGGAGACCGAAGGACTGGTATGGCAGAGATTGTATTAAGGGCATGCTGCATGGACTGTGGGTTTCGTGCCAAGACAGCACAGTCATCCGCGTGCTGCAGTTGGTGTATTTGGCATGACTTTGTCTCGGTATGAGCCTGGAGCCTTTGGATGTTAAATAGACTTCCGTCAAGGCGGTACTGCAGGTGGACTCCCTCCCTGTGTCCCAGGGCAAGGTGGAAGAGGTGGGTGATGGCTGAGAGCAGGAGGTTGAATAAGACCGGTGCTAAGACACAGCCTTGCTTGACCCCGACCCCAACTTTGAAGGACTCTGATTGGAGACCTCCCATAAGGACTCTGGCTGGCATACCATCGTGCAGTTGCTGCAGGATGGAGAGAAACTTGGGTGATACCCCAAGTTTAGAGAGCTGTTTCCAGAGCATCTCACGGCTGATGGTATCAAAAGCTTTACTGAGGTCAGTGAAGGCGATGTAGAGGTCTTTGCGCTGCTCTCTGCTTTTCTCTTGCAGCTGCCGTATGACAAGAATCATGTCAGTAGTGGATCTGGATTTCCTGAAGCCACATTGTGTTTCTGGGAGAGCGCTTTCTTAAATGTGCTCCACCAGTCTGTGGAGCATGATTTTGGCCAGCACTTTGCCTGCGATGGAGAGGAGGGAGATCCCTCGGCTATTCCCACAAACTGCTCTGTCCCCCTTTTGTTTGTGAATGACCACAATGTTGGCATCCTTCCACTCCTGGGGTACGATCTCTGACTTCCAGACGTTCACAATCACAAGGTGTAGGCGGCGTGTCAAGAGGTACCCCCCATGTTTGAAGACCTCTGCCGGGATCCCATCAGGTCCTGCACTTTTATTGTTTTTCAAGCCTCTGATGTCTTGGAGGACTTCAGAAAACTGTGGCGGAGTGTCGAGATGCAGGATTGGTGGAAGATCTGGGAGTTTATTGAGGATTTGAAGATCAACCGGGTTGATGTGATTAAGAAGGCTCTCAAAGCGTCCAGCCCAGCGGTCAAGGATCTCTTGACCGCTGAATAGTGTTTCCATCTGGTCATCGGACAGGGGCAATGGTTTGCTTCCTGGGGCCATATAGGGTTTTGATGGCATCATATGCCGCTTTTCCACTGCATAGTACCGGCTCAACTCGCCTCGACTCGACTCTACTCGTTTTTGGTAGTACCACTTTGGTTTTCCACTGCAGATAGTACCCCCTCAATGTGCCCCACCCCCCAAACTGGTCGTCATAGCGACGCCGCGACGCCGCGTGAAACGCGACACACAGCTACTATGGAGGATATGGAAGCGATGGTGTTCTTGATTCTCGGTATGTGGCTGTCAGTCACAGCAGGGAGACAGATTTTATTTCAGAAGAGGCTGAAGGCAGCGAGACAGCAGAAGCTCTCTGGCTGCTCAAGGCGACGCAAGAGGGTAAGCTAGCCTGGTAGCTAACGTTAGCATATACATCCGTGTCGCGATGACGATTCTCTGACCAATCAGTGGTCTGCAATGTTTTTACGTCACCTTTTGGTATCGCCTCAGCTCGCCTCAGCTCGCTTGGAACCTCGAGGGAGGTGCTACGAAAAAAAGTACCAGGTACTACGTAATATGGTACCTGGTACCTGGTACTTGGCCAGTGGAAAACCAAAAAAGGCGAGTCGAGTCGAGTCGAGCCGGTACCATGCAGTGGAAAAGCGCCAATAGAAGCCCTGGGCGTTATTGCAGTCCGCAAGGATTTGGATTTCTTGTGCCTTCTGCACCCACCAGGTGTCTTCCATGACCCGGAGAGACCGCTGGGTCGCAGCTCTTGCCTCAGCAAAAGCAGCTTTCAGGGTCGGTGATTCAGGGTTTGACAGGAGAGATTTATGGTTTTTATGTTTTGTTTGCAGGAGTGACTGTATTTCGGCAGAGTTGTTATCAAACCAGTCCTGGTTACGTTTCCTTGACAGACCAAGTGCTTCCGAGGCTGCACTGTGGATATCTGTGCGCAGAAACGACCAATCAGTGGAATCCTCAGGAACCTGAGTAAGGTTACTTGCAAGGAGGCATCGGAGGTCGCCTGTGGTGGTGGAGTTGTTAAGTGCTGTGCAGTTGAGTTTTCTGTTTGGGGCTGTCCTTGGTTGAATATTCATGAGGAGTTTGGATCTGACCATGAGATGATCAGTCCAACACTCTGCCCCACGCATGGCTCGGGTGACGAGTGCATCCTCTCTGTCCTTTTGACGGACAATGATGTAGTCCAGGAGGTGCCAGTGTTTTGAGCGGGGGTGCTGCCAGGTGGTTTTGAGCCTGTTTTTCATCTGGAAGGTTGTATTAGTAATGACCAGGCGGTGTTCTGAGCAGAGGGAGAGGAGCCGAAGCCCATTGCTGTTCATCTTCCCCACTCCATGCTGGCCAAGGACTTTACTCCATATGCGATGCTCAGAGCCCACTCTGGCGTTGAAGTCTCCCATAAGGATGAGCTTATCTGGAGCCGAGGTTTTCTGGATGATAGAGTCCAGAGCTCTGTATAAGTCTCTTTGGTGTTTTGCTCGGTGTCCATGGTTGGTGCGTAGGTGCTGATGAGGTGGCGAAACGTCCCTGTGTAAGGGGAATGCGCCATGTCATCAGCCTCTCGCTGTAGCCAGTAGGGGATTCTGAGATGTGCTGCAGTAGGTGGGTCTTCACAGCGAAGCCCACTCCGTGAAGACGGCATGTGCCCTCTGGGACCCTTTCCAGAAGAAAGTGTACCCTGCACTAACTTCTGTCAGGGAATCCTCTCCATGTAGCCCGGTCTCACTGAGTGCTGCAATATCGATGTTATATTTTGCAAGCTCAAGAGCCACAAGAGCTGTCCTACGGGGGGGGTCAGGTGTTCCAGTCAGGTCCAGGAGTGTGGGAACATTCCATGAACCGATGTGCTAAGGAAATTTTCTTTTAGTTTTTCGACTGCGGAGAGGGATGCTCCGACGGTTGCGGTTTACCGTCCGGAGTGGGGGGAGCAGACAATTTTTGGACCACCTTTTCCAGGTCCTTCCCTGTCAGGGGTGAGCAGTGCAAGGGGCTTGTGCAAGGAAAGGATTTAGGTGAGGGTGTGGGTGCACAGTCCTCACTCCCACCATCTTCACTCCGCCAGACAGACTTCCAGTGGCATGAGAAGCTCATGACGACCTTCGTCTGGCTGGAGCTGCAGGGGATCCGGTCTGCTGGACTCCGCCTTTTCCTGTCCCCGACTGCAGATTTGGTCTCAGGGTTTACTCCCCGAGCCACCATTACCTCCCCAGGTTAACCCATGTGGGAGCGGGGCAGCGGTTGGCGGATCGCCTCCAGGGACCGCTGCAGCTCCGAGATCCCCTACCAGTTCAGCCTGAGGTCGCAAAACCCCAGGTACCGTACCGCCAAGAGGAGCCATGACAGGAGTCTTGGTGAGGCAGAGGCTGTTCTGACCTCAGGAGTCTTGGTGAGGCAGAGGCTGTTCTGACCTCAGGAAGACCTTCCCCCTGCTTCCTGGACCCCGGCTGGGGCAGCAGGAGCTATAGGAGGGAGATTGCAGGCGTCCCTACATGCTCGGCAAACTGCACTAGACGCATCACAACACCCTGCTGGCAGTGTAGCCAGCCAACACACACACACACACACACAGGTCCCACACACACACACACACACACACAGGTCCCACACACACACACACAGGTCCCACACACACACACACAGGTCCCACACACACACACACAGGTCCCACACACACACACACACAGGTCCCACACACACACACACACACACAATAATTATGTTATTGTTATTCTCCTGGTTTCAGTGGAGAGTTTTAGTGTCCCATGATGGTCTAAATGTTTCTCTCTCTCTGTCTGTCTCTCTCTCTGTCTCTCTCTCTCTCTACCTGTCTCTCTCTCCACCTGTCTGTCTGTGTGCAGGGTATGAAGGAGCTGAAGAAGGAGAAGGTGTTGATGCGCAGGAAGTCGGAGCTGCCGCAGGACGTCTACACCATCAAAGCTCTGGAGGCGCACAAGAGAGCCGAGGAATACCTGACAGCCAATCAGGAGGCTCTCTGACGGGGGGAGGCGGCCCCCGCCGAGCCCGGCTCCGCCCCCCTCTCTCCTCTCGGGGCGGGAAGTTGAAGTTGCGGCGGAGATGGCGGTCTGGGGTCGGGTCCCGGGTGGGAGGAGTCACGCTGCGTTCGGGACACGCCGGGTTTCTCCGTAAATATGAGAAACCGCTCGCTGCCCCCCCCGCTGCTCTCTGTGGGACAAATCCTCCGCTGTCCACGTCCCAGATAAAAAAAATAAAATGATCAGTTCTGTTCTGCTCTGCTGAGGACAAACACGCCGCAATTTGTCTCTGCTTCATTTTAAAGTAACAAAACATTTTTCCGCCATTTTTCCACGTCCCAGCTGGAGCAGCGAGCGGAGCGTGACCCGGGCGCAGCGCGAGGCCGAGCTCACGCCGTCCCGCCGGCCGCATCCCATGCTGAGGAGTCTGTTTCCATGGCGACCAGCTGCAGCAAACAGGAAGCAGATAAAACTCCGCGCCGAGTCTGTAACCGCCGCTTCCTCCGTGTTCGTCCTGCGCACCGTCAGACCCCGCCTCCTCTGCCTCGTGATTGGTCGGCTCCCAGACGGCGGCGCGGGTCGTGTGTCTCCAGTCGCTTCACTGTAAACGGATCAGCGTGAGCTCGGCCTCTCTGGAAATCTGCTGCAAACCTCAAAACACAGATCACAGCAGGACTGGTGCATCATGGGAGATGTGGATCGGTCAGTTCTGACTTCCTGTCGGTCCCTCAGAATCAGAGAGCGAGGGCTTCTTTCTAGAGCCGCCATTTTGCACCAAGAGACGTCCAACAATCATACAGGGAGAGATCCATCGGAGAAGAGGAGAGAGACCAGTTTCTCCACCACAGGAGCAGGAGAGAGACCAGAATGCACTGCAGGAGAAGGAGAGAGACCAGAATGCACTGCAGGAGAAGGAGAGAGACCAGAATGCACTGCAGGAGCAGCAGAGAGACCAGAATGCACTGCAGCAGAGAGACAGGCTGCGGTCAGAGAAGATGTTCATGAAATAGTTTGCACACCAGGCTCTGACTGAAAACAACTTCCCACCATTCTCTGGTTGTTGAAAGGCATTCTGGGAAACGTAGTAAATCACTAACTGCAGTAGAAGCAGACGAGGTGGTGGAGGGGAAGTGGGTTCAACAAAACAGAAACTGACACTTCATCAATAAAAAATAACTGAATGTATTGATCACAGATTGATCAGATCGGATGTCCTTCACAGTGTTAAAGGAGCTCGACTGACAGAGTGGGAGGCGGGACATCAGCCGATGCTGGTATATGATTGGCTGCTGACAGCCGATGTTGCCCAGAGGACTCTTCTTCTACATCAGGAACAAACGTCCAGATCCGGTTTGTGGACCTGCAGGCGGTTCGGGAGGCGATGTGAGCCGAGCCGCCGGGGATTCTGGGTATCAGACCGATGGACCGGCTGATGGCGTGGAGACACAGTGAATGTAGACGACCAATCGGCATCCGGCAAAACTAGGAAGGAAACCATCCGCCCGACAACAGATCACAGGAAGTCAAGATGGCCGCCTGTAGATTACCCAGCCTGCACCTGGAGTCCTGTTCTGGTCTGAACATCTGAAACTGTGTGAGTGACTGTTGGATTGTGGGATTTAGCGGTCAGAGCGGCCCGGACGCCATGTTTGTTCCTCTGAGCGCTCGTCTCCCGATCTGAAGTCAGCTGTTAAACCTCCGTCGTCAACTCAGATTTTGTCTGAACCAACGAAGAAGAAGTGTGTGTGATGTCAGCAGCATGAGGAAGCAGAAAACTTCCTTCCTGCAGAGCGTTCTGTCCTCAAAAGATCCTCAACCAAACTGAATGTTCTCCATGTTCCGTCTGTTCCGTCTGTTCCCAAACCAGACGTGTAGCTGTCACTCATCAGGTCACGGGGTCAGACAGGAGGGTTTCTGGGTAATCCTTAAAGGAATAGTTCACCCAAAAATCTCCTCCCCCTCATGCCAAATGAAACTCAGGTGAAGTTTGTTAGTCCATATAACACACAGGGAGGCTGCAGCACAACTTGGTAGCAGCCTTCAAAACAACTGAAGTCAATGGGGACCTGTTCTTTAGAGCTCCAAAACAACAACAGACAAACAATCACACTGTGAACAGAAAGACCTATACACCATTATTTGTTGCAAATCAATCAGCTGTAGTTCAGATTTGCACTAAATGATGGTGTAAATATACTGTAGGTCTTTGTGGAACTCTGAAGAACTGGTCCCCACTGACTTCAGTTGTTTTGGAGAAGGCTGCTATGGAGTTGTGCTGCAGCCTCCCTGTGTGTTATATGGACAAACTTCACCTGTGTTTCAACTGCATGAGGGGGAGGAGATGAGGACAGGATTTTTTTATTTTTAGGGGAACTATTCCTTTAAGACGAGTTCAGATGTTTCCCAGACTTCCCTGGAGAGTTCTGGGAAATTATGCAAATAGTAAATGTTTGTGAAGCTGCTGGAGTTCAGCTGCTCCTCCTGCGGGTCGCTCCTCCTCCTGCAGGTCGCTCCTCCTCCTCCTCCTGCAGGTCGCTCCTCCTCCTGCAGGTCGCTCCTCCTCCTCCTGCGGGTCACTCCTCCTCCTGCAGGTCGCTCCTCCTCCTGCGGGTCGCTTCTCCTCCTCCTCCTCCTGCGGGTCGCTGCTCCTCCTGCGGGTCGCTGCTCCTCCTGCAGGTCGCTCCTCCTCCTCCTCCTGCGGGTCGCTCCTCCTCCTGCAGGTCGCTCCTCCTCCTCCTCCTGCAGGTCGCTCCTCCTCCTCCTTCTGCGGGTCGCTGCTCCTCCTGCGGGTCACTGCTCCTCCTGCAGGTCGCTCCTCCTCCTCCTCCTGCGGGTCGCTCCTCCTCCTGCAGGTCGCTCCTCCTCCTCCTGCGGGTCACTCCTCCTCCTGCAGGTCGCTCCTCCTCCTGCGGGTCGCTCCTCCTCCTCCTCCTCCTGCGGGTCGCTGCTCCTCCTGCGGGTCGCTGCTCCTCCTGCAGGTCGCTCCTCCTCCTCCTCCTGCGGGTCGCTGCTCCTCCTGCAGGTCGCTCCTCCTCCTCCTCCTGTGGGTCGCTCCTCCTCCTGCAGGTCGCTCCTCCTCCTCCTGCGGGTCGCTCCTCCTCCTGCGGGTCGCTGTGGGTCGCTCCTCCTCCTGCGGGTCGCTCCTCCTCCTCCTGGTTGCTCCTCCTCCTGCGGGTCGCTCCTCCACTCACTCCAGCTAACTCCAGGTTTGGGTTGATCTCGCCAAAATAAAAGCTGGAAACAGACTAGCTGACTGATCTGAAATCAGATATTCAGCAGAATGAAAACACATGAGAGTAAATCCAGCTGGTTCTCTGTCAGCGTCTCCAGGTCCAGGACAGATTTAAGACGTTTTAGTGAGTTTTTAATGGCAGAATGAAATATATGACCAAATTTCGTAATTGAAATAAACTGAAAATGAAACCAGCTGCAGACTGAGTGGGCGGAGTCAGCACTCTGCAACATTTAAATTCTCTGATTTGAAGTTTAAAATCAGCTCAGAGCTGCGGATCTTAAAGCCTCGAGGTTGGAAATGAGATTTTAAAAGTTTTCCAGGATCTGGAGACGCCGGGCCGGTTCTCCGTTCTCCATCCTCTGCTCCAGATGTTCGTGTCGGTTCTGTTAGAACGTCACGGGTTCTTCTGTTTTCTTTCGTTCTGCTTCTCAGCCTCAGAACAAAAAGGGTTTTAGTTGATTTGACCTTTGACCTCCAGCTCTCTCCCTGCTGTACTTTTACGTTCTTCAAGCGCCTAAGCAATATTCTTTTGAAAAAATGAAATAAAAAAACCAACTGATGCACTGCGGTGCATGTTGGTGCGCAGAAACAATCTCCTTATAGGAAATATACAGAAGATGGAACAAATTATATGAGAAGAAATATCTGCTTTATTCTTCAGGCTCATTGTGGGGAGAAATGGACATTTTTGCCTGCAGTTCTTGTTGCAAATCTTTGTGTACTGTATATTGTCATGTATATTGGCCCCGCCCCCAGCTCCGCCCCCTGGCCACGCCCCCGTCCTGTAATGTTTACACTGGCTACTGCCCCCCCCCCCCCTCCTTTCCGTTCTTGTTCGCTGGTTTTTCGTTCTTGTCGCACGTCGTCCTCTCCTCGCCGTCATGTGGGCGTGTCCTTCTGACATTTGCTGTCAATCACTCTGACCATTCCAGCAGTGGGGACTAGCCCCGCCTCCTCGCCGGCCGCTGGACAAAATGGCCTCCAGAGCTCTGGTTGATCCAGATGAAGAATCAGTTTAAACACAAACAAACAAACAAACAAACAGCCGCTTTACACTGATGATGTCATAAAACGTCTCTGAATGGGTTGGAAATACAATGAAACCTGTTCATGTGATAATTGCTGTAATAACATTATTATATTAACTGGCAGTTATTGCTGTATAAGAAGTTTAAACATTTTGTTACATTTTAAACCCATTTAGAGGAACATTGTTACTGGGCGAAAGATCAATATTACCTATTATCATCTCTCAGTGAATCATATGGTGACGAAATCATGACTCAGTTCCGGCGTGTCGCTGACCTCTGACCTCTGACCTCCGTCCAGCTGATTGACTTTATGATTCAGTATTAAAGAAACTCGACAGCAGAATAAACTTCAGTCTGTAGATCAGCAGCCAACAGTGAGGAGGTCAAAGGTCATGTGACAATATCTGAGGTCTGATGTCATTCTGTCCAGCGGCGGTGAAGATGATGAAGATGAAACACTAGAGAGAAATTAAAGGGTCTCTCCACTTCACTTCCCCCCTCCTCCTCCCCCCCCTCCTCCTCCCACCACCAATCAGAAAGCTGCTTCCCCGTCATTCTGTACATATGTTGTACTTTAATTAGATAGAGCATCACACAGTATGAAAGTGGGATTTTGTACAGATGTTCATGTATGTACAGAACAAAATAAGAGAAATAAAGTGGACATGTTTGACAACCAGAGAGCTTCACTGTGTCACATGGGCGTTACATCATTATGTTAATTAGCTTCAGATATTCATATATACACATGATCAAACACATTGATTCAGTTACAATCTGGTAATCAGCGAAACACAAAGAGAAGGAAATCATTAAAAACAAGTTAAACAATTCAGTAAAAGGCTTTAAGGTGGAATGTGGTTTCTGTACAACAGAAGGAACCCGGTCTGAACTCTGCTGATCCGGTCTGAACTCTGATGATCCAGTCTAAACTCTGCTGATCCGGTCTGAACTCTGCTGATCCGGTCTGAACTCTGCTGATCCGGTCTGAACTCTGATGATCCGGTCTGAACTCTGCTGATCTGGTCTGTTGGTGTTTAAAAAGCAGCAGAACTGGTTTTAATGTTGAGCTGTTGATCATTCTGATGATGGATTTCACTTTGGAGCAAAACTCCTAGTTTTCTGTCCTGTCACTGCAGCAGAAACCAGTCTGGACCTGAAGGTCTGAGGCTGAACCAGATCTGATCTGATGTGAACAGGCTGAACCAGATTAGCACTGGACCAGACAGATGGGATCCTTCAAAACATCAATCCATGGATTCCTGGAGTCACAGACTTCAGACCTTCAGCTGTCTGTCAGTCTGGATCACAGGCTCCATGCTTCAGTTCAGGATTTAAACATGGAGGCCAAGGTGAGGAGTCCAGGTTCCAGTTTCCCAAAACCTTCTCAGCATTAAAGGACTGAACAGATGTTCTGTCAGTTTGTCCCATCAGTCTCCTCCCAACATCTGAGGAAGGATCCAGACCTCCATCCTGTGTCTGTTAGAGGCTCTGTCTGCAGCACATGCTAACACTTTAGCATACAGCATGCTAACACTTTAGCATACAACATGCTAACACCTTAGCATACAGCATGCTAACACTTTAGCATACAGCATGCTAACACTTTAGCATACAGCATGCTAACACCTTAGCATACAGCATGCTAACACCTTAGCATACAGCATGCTAACACTTTAGCATACAGCATGCTAACACCTTAGCATACAGCATGCTAACACTTTAGCATACAGCATGCTAACACTTTAGCATACAGCATGCTAACACTTTAGCATACAGCATGCTAACACCTTAGCATACAGCATGCTAACACCTTAGCATACAGCATGCTAACACTTTAGCATACAGCATGCTAACACCTTAGCATACAGCATGTTCAGTAATGTAGGCGACTAGCATTATGCTAAAAGTGAGAAAATTCTAATTTGCAGTAGAGCTGCAACGATTAATCGATTAGTTGTCAACTATTAAATTAATCGGCAACTATTTTGATAATGGATTAATCGGTTTGAGTAATTTTTTAAGAAAAATAAGTCAAAATTCTCTGATTCCAGCTTCTTAAATGTGAATATTTTCTGGTTTCTTTCCTCCTCTATGACAGTAAACTGAATATCTTTGGGTTGTGGACAAAACAAGACATTTGAGGACGTCATCTTGGGCTTTGGGAAACACTGATCCACATTTTTCACCATTTTCTGACATTTTATAGATAAACAACTAATCGATTAATCGAGAAAATAATCGACAATGAAAATAATTGTTAGTTGCAGCCCTCGTTTGCAGCAGCTGTGAGGCTGATGATTCGTTTGAGGATTGTTTGGTGAAACAGAAAATCTTTTATCGGCCTGAGATTCTGAACGGAAATTGTTTTGTTCACACACAGACAGCTAAAGTGTTAGCACTGCTGATTTATAATGAACTTCACTAATGATGAAGACTGTCGCCTGTAATTATGTAACAGACTGTATGCTAAAGTGTTAGCATGCTAAAGTGTTAGCATGCTAAAGAGCAGACAGATGCTCCAGGTGTCGATCCTCTCATCATGTTGGAGACCAGCAGGACAAACTGACAGAGGGTCGGACTTTAAAAACCTCATCGGCTCCCAGATCAGTTTCACTCCCAGATGGTTTTGGGAAACAGAAACATCAGCCTGGTCTCCCAAAACCTTCCCAACACACAGATCCTCTTCCTCCACTGGTTTACAGCAGAACAAAGGCTAGCTTGGAAAACTGATTCCAGTTCAGATCAGAAGGAAAGGGGGGGGGGGGGGGTACACCAACGTTTGGCTAAATTAGCTTCTTCAGCTGACTGAGCTGTCAGGAGGAGTTAGTTCATGATGCTACATGCTAACGCTAACTTTGAAACTCAATATTCAGTGTTCAGATGGATCAGGATCAAGTTCTTCATGATGTTCTGCAGATAAATGTAGTTTGTAGTTTAATTCAAAGTTAAACTGAATGACTTTGAAGATGGAGTCATCACAATACTGGCTCCTGATTGGCTGACAGCAGCGGCTCCTCTGCAGAGTGGAGGCTTTCAGTTCAGATGCTGCAGACTGGACCCTGATCGGACGGATTCCAGTCATTCTTTAGTGAGGGAGCCAATCAGGAGCGAGTCCAGCTGTGATGCGTTTCCTGGAGTTAGACTGAAACTGACTGGAAAAAGGTTTTGAAGATGTAATAACTTTAAATTGAACCACAAAGTCACATTTTAACAATGTCTGCTCTACATCTTTGATGGTATCTGATAGGAACAGGAGGATCTTCAACAGCCTGCAGGTTGAGGTCAGAGGTCAAACTGCCTCCAGCTCAGCATCAGCTTCACTGGAGAGAAATCACAGAGATTTGATTTGAATTGCAGTAATTTGAATTAGTCAAACTCATATTAAACTGTTGAACCAGTTGAAACACTAGATGTGTTCAAAAACTGAATTAATAAGGCACAATTCCATATTGAATGTGACTATTATTGTTATTAACTATAATTTCAAATTCAGTTTTCTTAATGTGTCGCAGGAAACTGATTCTGAATTTGAAATTATAATTCAACAGTTCCATATGAGAATGAAAATTTCAAATGTATGCAGTTCAGATTTGAATCTCTGCTCTGCTCTCTGCCGCGGTGCGTTCAGGGTCAGTTGATGTTCCTGCAGCCGCGGTGCGTTCAGGGTCAGTTGATGTTCCTGCAGCCGCGGTGCGTTCAGGGTCAGTTGATGTTCCTGCAGCCGCGGTGCGTTCAGGGTCAGTTGATGTTCCTGCAGCCGCGGTGCGTTCAGGGTCAGTTGATGTTCCTGCAGCCGCGGTGCGTTCAGGGTCAGTTGATGTTCCTCCAGTATGGAAGAGTATCAGGGCCATTGTAGGTGAACTTTTTTT
>NW_027278764.1:137500-140008 GCF_046629955.1 Centroberyx affinis
TGGCTGCTGTCTCCTTCATCCCTCCCTGGGCATCGCTCCTCATCATCACTCACACACACACACACACACACACACACACACACACACACACACACACACACATGCACAGGATATACTGTATATATAGTTAGTGTGTATCAGTCTTGGTGTTGTGTTGATGTTGTTTTGTTTCATTGGTTCTTGATGCTTTGGCAATATTGTTGTTGTGACATTCATGCTAATAAAGCAAATTTGAATTTGAGAGAGAGAGAGAGAGAGAGAGACAGACAGACAGACAGACAGACAGACAGACAGACACACACACTGTGGGGTTGACTTTTCAATTCCCTGACCCTAACCCCAGTGAAACCTGTCTGTCTGTCTGTCAGCCGGGTTCAGTTCTGTTGATGTTTCCTCTTATATCAGGCAGGCAGACAGACAGGCAGACAGAGAGACAGACAGGTCTAACCGTCAGTCTGTGCATTTCTAGAACAAACTGGTTTGTCTCGCGCTCTTCCTCACCTGCTGCAGGTTTCTGTCCCGCTGTTGACGCTAGCTTTAGCTTTAGCTTCAGCTCCGCTAGCAGCTGCTGCACTTCCGGGATACGTCACGATCCAGCACAGGAACAGGAAATGGAAAAAAACAAGTTTTCGGGGTATTTTTCTTTCTTTCTGTTTTTTAAGATTACGATTGTCATGATCTCATAGAGAAAGTCATTTCCAAATTGGATTTTTTTTAAATATTAAAATAACGCTCATGTTGTCTAATTTAGTAAATTAACAGAAGACTCGTCCGCATCCTGATCACCGAAATCCCGCGAGGTAACGCGATAACTTCATTTCTCGCGCTGGTAAACAGCCTCAGGAGAGGACAGCTGTTTAATAAATCCAGTCTTTGTTTTAAATCAGTAAGATGTGTGAATAACACGAATAAACAGAACAAAACAGATGTTCCTGTCCCAGAATTCACTTTCAATTCCGTTTCTATTTCTTTTCTTTTTTTTACTGCTCCTTGTGTCTGTCTGTGTATATACAGTAGGCTATATGTAGAAAACTATACATATACACACATATACCCTCCGTTCTTTAGCCTACGCTGTCATAAAATAATGTTTCTTGTCTTGTTTTGGATATTCCTTTGTTAGTATTATTATTAGTGGCAGTAGTATCAATATCAATATCAGTATTGGTGTTATCATTCCTGCTGAATGTCCGCCAGGTGGCGCCATGACTTCACCTGCTGCTGCTCTGCTGACTGAGCGGCCGATCTGAGGTCAGTCTGTGTGTGTGTGTGTGTGTGTGTGTGTGTGTGTGTGTGTGTGTGTGTGTGTGTGTGTGTGTGTGTGTGTGTGTGTGTGTGAGAGAGAGAGAGAGAGAGAGAGAGAGTGAAAAAAAAACATTTCAGACGAAATAAACCGTTGTATGTTGTGAGTGTTTCCTGATGGAAGGAACTGTGTTGAAGGATAATTAATATTTGACGATGATGATGATGATGATACAAGTTTATTCATCAGGATAAACCCCTTGAGATGAGCCATCTCGTTTTCGACGGGGTCCTAACATACAATACAAATAAAAATGAAAAACAAGAAATGAATCAAAGACATTAAAGTAATAGGAAAGACAAAAACAAATCAACAATTTAACAAACACACTACACTAAGACAGTCAACACACAAACATCAGAAAGATGAGTGGCCACAGAGAGGCTGTCAACAAATACTTGCCCAGCAAAAATATAATAGAGAATAAAGAATATCGAATATACAGTGAATTGTATATTATATATAGGTATAGCATCATCTCAAAATAAGAACACAAACCATTTTTAAACATGTGAAATGATGTCAAGGATCGTATGTTTGAAGGTAAGTTATTCCAGTCTGAAGGAGCCTGAAACATAAATGCTCTCTCATGTTTAAAACACAAAAACTTTAAAAGGATCAGAAAATTTTAAAGGATCTCTACTATGTGAGAAAATCCATTTTATAACACTTAAGGTCTGTCTGCCTGTCTGCCTGTCTGCCTGCCTGTCTGCCTGTCTGTCTGTCTGTCTGCCTGTCTGCCTGTCTGTCTGTCTGTCTGGATTTCCAGGTAGCAGAGAATATCATTAGTGATTGGATCTCTCTGTACAGTTATCTGTTATCTTCATGTTCAGGCTGTTCAGAATCATTTTGTATTTTAATTTTCTAAAGCATTTATTTTGAAAGTGAATACCGGAAGTGTTGTCAGTGATTGTGTGTGGCTTGACAGCGGTGACAGGACAGGCGCGAGCGGCGTGCAGGTGGACGGTGCAACAGTAACTAATGAGTAATAAATAAGTAATTACTACGTAACAGTGATTAATAAACGTTGTAATAATCATAATAATCGTCATTAGGGGAAAACACGTGACGCGACCAGAGGATTAAGAGCGAGGCTCAGCGCTGCTGGTTTCCGGTGACGCTGCCATAATAAAGATCGTCTATTGACAAGATGACTCACTCCATCATTTAAAAAGCTGTCTCGCCTTCCTTTCTGTAAAAGTGGG